>NC_143528.1:37308352-37490852 GCF_031878675.1 Megascapheus bottae
CTGATTTGAAGAATTTGTTCTTAAAAGTCCATCCAGTCCCAAGTGCTGGTGACTCACACTTGTAATTCCAGCTACTTAGGAAGTTGAGATCATGGTTCAAAGCCAGGCAGGGCATGAAAGTCCATGAGATTCTTATCTCCAGTTAACCACCAGAAAACCAGAAGTGGTGCTGTGGCTCAAAGTGGTAAAGCCCTATCCTTGAGCAAAAAAGTTCAGGGACAACACCCAGGCCTGAGTTCAAGCCCCACAATCACACACAAAAGATTTGTTTTCAATCTAAAAGTTTACTTGGGGCCTGGAATTTGGCTTAGCAATAGCGTGCTTGCCTAGCATGCATGAAGCCCCAGGCTGGTGAAAAAAATAAATAAAAGTTTGCTAGAAATTAGCTGCCACTGGGGTCTAGATTTATCTATTTGGCCGGCTACTAGTGAGAATAATGGGAAGTTTATTGTGACTCTCAGTCCACCCCTGCTATGACCTGCTCTCTCAATATGAATGGCCATGGGCCCTACAGCTTGGGTTTTTGTTTTTGTTTTTCAGTCCTGGGCCTTGAGCTGGCTTTGCCTTGGGGTAGCCTCGCTCGGGTTACCAGCATACTACCACACCAGCTTCATAGACTTATAAGAAAGAGAATGTCTTCTCCTATTTCTGCTTTCTGAGATAAAGTGGAGTCTGTCTCCCGAATCGTCTTAAAATGTGCATTAATGGGTCCAGGCATCTACAGAACATTCTATGGAGAAGCTGGAACTCCCCTCTAGGTGGTAAGCCGCCTGTTAGGTCATCAAGAACTGGCACTGGAGTTGACCCATTTCGCCCACTGCCCACACAGCTGAGAAGGCCAGCTCGGCCCCAGAACAAAGGTGCCTGGGGAATGCCTTGCTGTTGGCTGATGGAGGATTTTGAGTTGGAATCAGCAGGTCAGGAAGGGCGAGGAGTGGGAAAGCAGCTCCTTCTACCCTGAGCTCCCCTCTGCCCCCCATGGCTGTCTTCAGACCTCTTGCTTGCTCAGCCAGCCACATGGATACACAATTTTTATGTACTGCCTAGGTATCCTGTCCCATTGCAAGGCCTCACAACACTCACAACAGGTGTGAGGTCAAAGTCTCCAAGGAAGGTTTGGAATGGAGGACAAATGGGTATGTATTTCTCTTCCTGCTTCTGCTTCTGTCTCTGCTCAAGGCTAGTGCTCTAGCACTCTGATCCACTGTGCCACGTACAGTTTTCTCGTGGTTAATTGAAGATAAGAGTCTCCAGGACTTTCCTTCCCAGGCTGGCTTTGATCCTCAGATCTCAGCCTCCTGAGTAGCTAGGATTTCAGGCGTGAGCCACCAGTGCTAGGTCTTCTTTTTCTTTTCTTTCAATGTATTGTCTACGCTGGATTCAAGCAGTCCTCCTATGGTGGGACCCTGAGTAACCGGGATTCTAGACATTCTCCCTATTACTTTTTAAATAGTTTTGGACAAGTTTGCCAGCGTCTGGAATGTGTCTACTTTGGGGTGGGTTCTCTGGACCCACCTCCCTTGCAGATCTTGCCCACAATGCACCCATCCCTCATAAGAGATTAGTCAGGGCCCTGGATTTGGTTGCCAGCCCCGAGATTGAGTCTTTACTCATCCCTCTCTAACTCTCTGCTTTGTCTTTGCAAACTACACTGACGGGAGGCCATAGAGAAGTGAGATGCTGCTGATTCATTGGTGAGGCTCATTTAAAAAAAAAAAAAAACAGGAAAAAAAACCTACCGTGTCCTGTCATTCTGGCTTTGCTGAATGAGAGAAATGCATCCTGGAAGAAGAAGGTTAAACTCAGCAAGCAGAGCTCACGGCTGCCAGTCAAGAGAGTCACCCAGAGAAAAAACATGAAGGGAATTGGTAAACCAGAGGCAGTGTTGACAGACCATAGAACACGTGACTGAGAGTGCAGGGGGTTCCTTTCCCAGGGGACCCTGGCTCTGTCTCCCTCCCCACCCCAACATAGGGGCCAGATGGTCCCCCACCTCCACCCCAGGCTGGTTCTGAGGAGGCTGTGCCAACTTCTCCCGTCTACCGTGGGCCACCAGAAGAAACTTTGCTGGCACTTGGCTGCTGTATTCAATTTTGGGCGGGAAGTTAACAAGATAAAATGAAAAGGGAGAGCACAGACCTGGAATCCTGGTTACTCAGAGGTTGAAATCTGAGGATCATGGTTCAAAGCCAGACCAGAGAGTCAAATCTGAGAGGCTTTTTATCTCCTAACTAATCAGCAAAAAGCCAGAAGTAAGCTGTGGCTGGTTCCAGGGCAAGAACATCAGTGTCAAGACTTAGGAACTGGACCTAAAACAAGGGGAGAGTTGGGAGACAGGGGGATTTGGTATGGCTTCGTTGGTAGAGAGCTAGGCAGTGAGCAAAAGCAACAGATACCAAAGTTGAAACCTGGTCCTGGGACCTTAAAAAAAAAAAAAAAATAGGAAGAGAGGCAGAGGTAGGAGTGTGGGGAGAAACAAGAAGTTTGGTATAATGAGGCATTAGAGACCAGCGCCTTCATTCTTTTAAACTAACAGTGTTCATAACCAGAGAGAAAAACCAGAGCTGCAGCTTCCAGCCTCCTGAGGAGCCAGTGTGACTCCTGTTTCTGTGGCCCTCTTGCCCTGTCAACTACAGCCTTGTAACCTGGTCCTCTCCTGAGGGTCACAAAGTTCACTGTGTACTTCCTAAAGCAGGCTGATGAGTGCATCACAGGGCCTCTGTAAAGAGACCTTCACTTCCACGTAAGTAAGCCATCAAATGTACGTGGAGCCCGGCACTGGTGACTCACGCCTGCAATCCCAGCTACTCTGGATCTGGAGCTGAGGGTCCTGGGTTGAAGCCAGCTTGGGCAGGAAAGTTTACCTCTAGCAAAAAGTCAGAAGTGGAGGTGTGGCTTACATGGTAGAGCTCCACTCTTGAATGAAAAAGCTAAGGGACACCACCTAGTCCTCGGACTGAAACCCCAAGACAGACCTTTTTTATTTTTTTCTGTAGTGTTTTGAGGGCTACACTTGGGTGTCTGCAAAAACTGAAAGTTGAAAACCACCTTCCTTTTTTATTTTTATTGTTTTATTGTTACTATAAAGATGATGTACAAAGGGCTTACTGTTACGTAAGTCATGTAAAGAGTACATTTCTTTTTAGACAATGTCACTCCTTCTTTTGCACTCTCAGTTTTTTCCTAGAATTTTGTGGTCATGCAGTGGCTGTGTGCTGAGGGAGTCCAGTGGCTACGGGGACCCTTCTCCCCCCCCAAGGCTCCCTTACAACCAAGGCTGCATCTCCAGCCTTGTCAGCCAATCTTTTTTCTTTTCTTCTTCTTCTTCTTCTTCTCCTTCTCCTTCTCCTTCTCCTCCTTCTCCTTCTTCTTCCTCTTCCTCCTCTTCTTCCTCCTCCTCCTCCTCCTCTTCCTCCTCTTTCTCCTCCTTCTTCTTTGTCGTCTTCTTCTTCTTTTTTTTTTTTTTTTTTTTTTTTTTTTTTTTTTGCCAGTCCTGGGCTTGAGCTCAGGGCCTGAGCACTGTCCTGGACTTTCTCAAGGCTAGAGCTCTACCACTTGAGCCTCAGCACCACTTCCGGCTTTTTTCTATGTATGTGGTACCGAGGAATTGAACCTGGGTCTTCATGCATGCTAGGCAAGCACTCTACCACTAGGCCAAACTCCCGGCCCCCCTTCTTCTTCTTCTTTGTCGTTGTCGTCGTCGTCATCGTCGTCGTCGTCGTCGTCGTCGTCTTCTTCTTCTTCTTCTTCTTCTTCTTCTTCTTCTTCTTCTTCTTCCTCCTCCTCCTCCTCCTCCTCCTCCTCCTCCTCCTCCTCCTCCTCCTCCTCCTCCTCTTCTTCTTCTTCTTCTTCTTCTTCTTCTTCTTCTTCTTCTTCTTCTTCTTCTTCTTTTCCAGTTCCTTTCCTGTTTCCTTCGGCAATACTGGGGATTGATGCCAGGCATCTGCTTGCTTAGGCCGGCGCTCCAGTCCTTGCCATGCCTTTGCCTTTTTGCTCTGTTTACTTTTCTGGTAGGGTCTTTTGAGTTTTCCCAGATCTGGCCTCTGACCAATATCCTTCTATCTGTAGCCTCCTAGAGGGCTGAGAATGGACAGGTAGGATCCGCCATGCCTGGCTTATTGGTCGAGATGAAGGCTTGTTAAATTTTTGTGTGGGTTAGCCTCAAACCAAAATCCTTCCAAGTGACTGGAATGATGGGGGAGTGGCCACATTTGGGTATGGTTTTATTTTCATTTTTCTTTTCTGGTAATGGTGTTAGATTTCAGTGAGTTCCAAGGTCAAAAAAATTTTCCAGGAGGCCCACCTGCTTGCTGCTAAAGAGTACTATTTAAGGTCCTTAGCCTGCAGGACTGATTCATCTCACACAAGAGGGTGCAAAAAAAAATGCAATTATCTTTCATCACCATCTTTGCATCTTTGCACTTCCTGTCTATTTTCCTGTTTATTTTCGACATCCCAGGGTGGGAGCTGCTGACTCCAAGCTACCTGGGGAGGGGAGGAGGGACCAACGGGGCCAACAGAGGAGGAGCAGGTGTGAAATCCTTTTTTTTTTTTCCCTTTAAGTGTCTGGGTCTGGTAGCTTAATTAGGCCAAGGTTAAAGGTTATATCCCCTGGGGCTGGGTAAAGCCCTCAGGTTCCCTTGGGCAGAGACGGTGGGCCAGCTGAACCTCAGGATCTCTCCTAGGACAGACTAGATCTGTAATCCTCCAAAGGAAAAAAAAGTAACACCCTCAGCCTCTCCTAAACACAGCAGCTATCATTAAAGACTCTTGTTTATGGACTTGTTTATGGACTGTTTCCTTCCTCCGTGAAGACAATGTCTGGCGTTGGAGTTCAATAGTGTTTTTATATTTCATGAATGAACTGCCACGTTAGTCATGTAAATCTCCCCCTCCCCATGGGTCCCCCCTCCCCAGGATCTTCTAGCCTTCTCTGGCCCAGCTCTGTCCCCACAGGCCAGGCCTTCTCTTGTACTCTTTCATTCCTGCTAACTTTGAGCCCTGTGTGAAATTTCATTTGTTTATGTGTTCTGTGCCTGGGTTGTTTTCCTTCCCAGGATTGAGTCAGGTTTAAGACTTGAACCATTGTGTGTGGCTTGCTTTCCTGGCTTCTGTTCGAATGTATTCACCAAGCTTGGTGTGTGGAACCTTTAGACATGGCAGCAACTCATTTAGAGTGAGTGGGTAACTGAGGTGAATAATGTGTCTGGGGAGATGGCAGGGAGAGGAGAGTGATGAGAAAGGCTGTGATGTTTCACACGTGGCTCTAGCTTGTCTCAGAGGCATCTTCAATGAGGCAGATTAGAAGGATGTTGCTGTGTAGCTCTGAGGCTGTTCCTTTATAGGATTAATGTTCATTCCATAGGAATTCTCCTTTCTCTTCCTGTTCTTTTTTTATTATCTTTCTTACTTTCAATTTCTTTTCTTTTATTTTCTTTTCCTGTGGGTCATGGGGCTTGAACTCTAGGCCTGGGGGTTGTCCCTGAGCTCTTATCTCCAAGCTACTGCCCTACCCCTGGAGGCACAGCCCTGATTCCGATTCCCATTTTCTAGTGATTAATTGGAGATAAGTCTCACCATCTGTATATCTTTATTGCCCAGGCTGACTTTGAACCATCATCCTCAGATCTCAGTCTCCTGAGTAGCTAGAATTACAGCTATGAGCCACCACATCCAGCTTCTTTTTTTTCTCTTTTGCCAGTCCTGGGGCTTGAACTCAGGGCCTGGACACTGTCCTTGAGCTTTCTCAAAGCTACTGCTCTACCACTTAAGCCACAGCACCATTTCCAGCTTTTTCTTTGTATGTGGTACCAAGGAATCGAACCCAGGGCTTTGTGCATGAAGTAAGCACTCTACCAAGGATACATTCCCAGCCCCTCTTTCCCTTTCTTATAAAGTTGAAATACACAAATCCTGACCTAGCAGTATTCCCACTCCTCCATATTTATCCAGGATAAATGAAAACCTGCATCCAAAGTGCTTTACTAGAATGTTTCTTTGCTCTGTTCCTCTTGGGGGTATATAGTATAGTACTGGGGTTTGAGCTCAAGACCTCGTACTTTCTAGGCAATGCACTACTACTAAAGGCACACTCCCAGCTCTTTTCTGCCTTATTTTTTTGGGGTAGAATCTCATGCTTTTACCCTGGGCTTTCTTCCCATTCTATCCCCTGATCTGTTACCCTTCCCCAGCAGCCAAGCTGGTGTCATTGGCCCAGGCCAACCTTTCCAGTTATTGGTTGAGATGATATCTTCACTCACTTGTTTCCTTGGGCTGGCTTCCAACCACAATCCTTATCATCTCTGCCCCTTGAGAAGCTAGAATTCTAGGCATGAGCCACCATGCCCATCCTTCTGTCTTCTTAACAGTCCAAAGTGGAACCTCCAGAAACGTATGTCAGTGGAAGGGCGAGTGAGCCAGTTGTGGCATAGTCGCATAATGAAACCCTCCTCAGCAATTACTCATGTACAGCGTCGTGGATGAATCTAAAAGCCATTTGAGTGAAAAAAACAAAAACAAAAAAACAGATCCCTGTGGACGTATTTAATTGTGCTGTCTCCATAAAGGACAATTTGGGCGCATCCAGATGGGCACAGGTCCCTGAACTGGGGAGACATGTCCAGCCTTTAGTCCTCCTTTCTGGATCTCCTGGACAATAGCATCCTAAATCAGGGGAGTATTTCCAGCCCAGCCATCTTTTCCTCTGCCTTGAAGAAGGTCACAATCTTACAAACAAGTTCTCCCACTCCTCCCTGAGTCACCCAGCAACACTTTTTACATTTTGGATGCCACTGATGGCTTATGATACTTACAGATTTATGACATGTACAGCATAGGTCAAGTGACTATTTTCTGATTGTTGTTGCCAGTCCTGGGGCTTGAATTCAGGCCCTTGGCACTATCCCTAAGGGGTAGAGTGTGTGTGTGTGTGTGTGTGTGTGTGTGTGTGTGTGTGTGTGCGTGTGCTCACTGGTGCTCAGCTTTGGTGGTTGATTCTTTTTTATATACAACAAATCACAATAGAGTTGTTAAACTATATTGGAAGACGAATTAAGGTTCAAGCTGTACTACTAATAAGAAAGAAGAAAGAAAGGAAGAAAAAGAAAGAAAGAAAGAGAAGAAAGAAAGAAAGAAAGAAAGAAAGAAAGAAAGAAAGAAAGAAAGAAAGAAAGAAAGAAAGAGAGAAAGAGAGAAAGAGAGAAAGCAAGCTGGATGCTGGTGGCTCACACATGTAATCCTAACTAACTCAGGAGGCTGAAACCTGAGGATCCTGTTTCAAAGCTAACCCGGGGCAGAAAAGTCCATGGGACTCTTTTCTACAGTTAACCACAAAAAAAACCTAAAGTAGCTCTGTGCTCAAAGTGGTAGAATGCTAGCCTTGAGTGAGAAAAACTCAGAAACAGTACCCAGGCCCTGAGTTCAAACCCCACAGCCAACAACAGAGTAAAGCAGTTATAAAATAGATCATGGTGTACAGTGAGCCAGATTGTCCATCTTCTAGTACGTTTTATGCTAATTGTCTCACAATTGCTAGTGCAGAGAACAATATACTGGCGATGTGTTTATGTTGTACCAGAAAACATATAATGTTTTATATCCTCTTATTCTATTACAGGTTGGTACAGAGGATATACTCTCCAGAATAAATCCAAAAAGGTATGGCTTATTTCAGTTTTCAAGTCTTGTCTGAGCTCTACTAATTTTATGTAAAAGCGGTCAGGTCCTGTTGTCTGCACTGTCTAGATCTGGCATGTTTTCTCTTTGGCTGGCTTTTCCTTTGCTTTGAAAGTTAATTCTCCGACCTCAGTGCTTCAAGAGCAATGATGGAATAAATCTCTGCATCTTCCCAATTCGAGGAGGAAGTTCTGGGCGCGCGCGCGTGCGCGTGTGTGTGTGTGTGTGTGTGTGTGTGTGTGTGTGTGTGTGTGTGTGTGCGTGTGTGTGCGTGTGTGTGTGTGTGTGTATTGGTTCTAGGGCTTGAAGTCAGGCCTGAACACTGTCCCTGAGCTTTTTTGCTCAAGTCTGGTAAGCAAAAGCTTGAGCCAAGGCTCTGCTTCCAAAGCTTTTCTTCCCTTTTGTTCTTGTTTGCTTCCTCTCTCTCTCTCTCTCTCTCTCTCTCTCTCTCTCTCTCTCTCTCTCTCTCTCTCTCTCTCTCTCTCTTTCTCTCTGTGTGTATAATTAATTGGAGATGAGAGTTTTAGACTTTGCTGCCTGGGCTGGCTTTGAACCTGGGTCTTCAGATCTCAGCTTCTTGCATAGCTAGGATTACAGGTAAGAGCCCCCAGTGCCTGGCTTCCCGCAAGGTGGCAGTTAATATGTGGGGCCCCATTCTGGGAGAAGGATCCATGTCTCCCAGTTTCCTTCTCTTCACCTGCAGAGTCCCCTCATGAGTGCTGTTCTTGTGGCCACTGATTGGCTCCTTCTGTACCAAATGGACAAACCAGAGCAGTGGTTTTCAAATTGAGCTCCACCTCCTCCAGCCCCCTCCCCCAAAATACATTCAGAAGTCAATATGTAGCAGCTTAGAACCAATACGTACGTGACCAAAAATGAGCCTGAAAGTAGAAAATGCAGTGCAACATGTGTAAATTTACATGATGACCTCATTTTTATTATGTTTGTTGCATTTGATTCTAGTACGTTTCACAGGTTTGATGTGTTTGGACTGTCTAGAACAATAAACTTCTTTTTGTTCACCCTGGGCAGAGTTTAAAAACTATTGAGGCAGACAATTCGTCTTTCCTGTGTCAAAGCCGCTCACCATCAAGCCAGAGCAAATCTCGGCTGCAGTGATAGTGATGCTCTGCTTTTTCCCCCCCGTCAGCGCTTTTCCTTTGATGGCACTCGGCTCTCCAGAGCAGCTTCTTCTGTCAGCACTTTCTTCTGAAAGAACCAAATTGATTAGGACTTATTATTTCACAATTAGCTCAAAACACCAACTAGAGAGGAGAGAAACGTGTTTTTAAAAGTTTATCAGGAAGGGAGAAAGGATAAAAGACTCTGAGTTAGAGTACCACAGAAATAGGCTGAGGTTGGATACTTGACCCTCAAACGAGCACAAGGCCCCTGAGCCACCTTCCTATCTGAGAGGCTCCAGAAAATCAGGCCTTCTACTCAGGAGGCTGAGAACTGAGGATTGCAGTTTACAGCCAGCACGAGCAAGAAAATCCATGAGACTCTTAGCTCCAGTTAATCACCAAAAAGCTGGAAGTGGGGCTGTGGCTCAAGTGGTAGGGTGATAACTTAGAGGAGGGGGAAAAACGACTAAGACTGGGGGCAGGGGTCCAGAGCATGCATAGTTAAGCAGTTCCAGTCCTAAGCCTGCCTGGCGGTGGTATCGGAGGTGGTGCGGATCCTTGATCTCAAGTTTGCTCAGGTGGGGCCTTGGTACAGTGAGACACGACTGCCGGCAGGTAACTCCCACCTCTCAGGTCCTTTCCTGGATTCCCTTTTTGGTCATGGGGCTTGAACTCTGGGCCTGGGCACTATCCCTGAGCTTTATCAAACTCAAGGCTAGTGCTCTAACACTTTGAGCCACAGTGTCACTTCTGGTTTTCTGGTGGTTAATTGGAGATAAGAGTCTCACGGAGGCAGGGAGTTTGGCCTAGTGGTTAAAGTGCTTGCCTAGCATGCACGAAGACCCGGGTTCGATTCCTCGGTACCACATACATAGAAAAAAGCCGGAAGTGGTGCTGAGGCTCAAGTGGTAGAGCTCTAGCCTTGAGAAAGTCCAAGGACAGTGCTCAGGCCCTGAGTTCAAGCCCAGGACTGGCAAAAAAAAAAAAAAAAAAGAGTCTCACGGACTTTCATGCCTGGGCTGGCTTTGAACCGCGACCCCAGATCTGAGCGTGAGTAGCTAAGAGGCCAGATGCTAGCCACGGGTGCCTGGCTTCCTTCCTGTATTCCCAGATGCTGCAAAGTGACTGCCATAGAGAATGGCTCTGCACAAGGGACACAGGTACGCAGTGACCGAGGCCAGGGCGCCTGGCTGTTACCCTGCTCATAGTTAATTTATGGGTTCAAGCAAGGACTTGGGTTCCCGGCCTTTTTGTGGTGGTGGTGGTGGTTGTGATTGATAATGATCCTGGGACTTGAATTCAGGGTCTGAGCACTGCCCCTGAGTGTTTTTGCTCAAGATTTGCAATCTACCGCTTGAGGAAAAGCGCCACTTCCCATTTTTTGGTGATTAATTGGAGATAAGAGTCTCATAGACTTTTCCTGCCCAGGCTGGCTTTGAACCATGATCCTCAGATCTCAACCGCTTGAGTAGCTAGGGTGACAGACGTGAGCCTGATGCAAATGACGCTTCCGGGTACCTGTTAGGTATAGGATTTAGCCTAGTGAGCATTTCTTGTACTCTGAATTACAGGAGTGACAATTATTTCTGAGTACAATAAGAGTTGGCCATTTTGATGTTTAGTATTTGTTGGAGAGGAAGAATATTCAGGCCACTTAGATTCCAATCTACTTTTAAAGTTAAAGAAAAACATTCTTAAAACAAAACCAAATGATTCATAATGAAGAAATCTCCTATGTGTTGAAACCAGGTCTCTGACCTTACGTCTTCTTCTCTGTGAGTCTGTACTTGGTCTGTTAAAATTTTTCCAGTATGGATGGTTTTGGGTTCCAAAGCATTATGTCACTTCCTCCTGCATCCCCAAATCCCAGCTCCAATAGACGCACAGGTAGATGCCCCCAAGATGCCGATGAGCTCTGTGTGTGACCGAAATGTTTTTCTATGCAAGTAAGTCTTCTTAAAAATGTTTTCAATAGGAGCCCGGAGTTTGGCCTAGTGGTAAAGTGCTTGCCTAGCATGCACGAAGACCCGGGTTCGATTCCTCGGTACCACATACATAGAAAAAAAAAGCCAGAAGTGGTGCTGAGGCTTAAGTGGTAGAGCTCTAGCCTTGAGAAAGTCCAAGAACGGTGCTCAGGCCCTGAGCTCAAGCCCAGGACTGGCAAAAAAAAAAAAAATGCTTTCAATAATTAAAGAAAATCCCATAATACAACGAGAGGATAACACAAAGATCTGGACACTGATGCATTGTTTTTGCTGTTGTTATTGTTTTTAAGTCGAAATGTCTTCCTTGCAGCCATAAGAAAAGTGGATAGAATTCAAGGTCAGTTGTGGTGAATGACGCTCAGCTCTTGAAACCCTTGGTTAAGAAACCCCGGGTCAGCACTGCCTCAGCCTCTGTCCCTTCCTTTCTGGTCCTAGGGGAAGAGCAACTTGAAAGGCCTGTTGTCTTAATGGAAGTTCTTGGTGTCATTTATAAGCCAACCTAGCTATTTAGATGATGATAAAAGGGCCTCGTGGCTTTCCAGATTCAATAAGCCAAGAGCTTTGAAGAAACTAGTTATTGATCCTGGCAGAATGATGAAAGTGTGGATAAGGTCAGCGGCTAGAAATTCATTGTTAGTTTGGTTTTTATTTTTTAATTCATGTGAGTAGATTCCACTGAGGAAGGAAAAGCAGAATTGAGATGTCCTATCAATCACAACACTGAACCCAGGCTTGCTGGGAAGCATTCTACCAGCACCATATTTATCTAAGTGATTAAATGCCTTACAAATGACCAAGTGCGCAGGCCTGGTGACACTTGCAAATGACACGATGATCATACTAAAAATGAATATTCTCAATATGAATTTCCTCAGTGTCCATTATATGCCTATGATTAGCTTAGCCATCGTACAAATCATCACTGGCAGTTTGTAATTTGAATACTCCTGTCTTCTAGTGGGGTATCTCCTAACAGGAGCAACCTTTTTTCTGGGTTGGGGGTAAGGAGGAAGTACTGGGATTGAACTCAGGGCCTTGCACTTGCTAGGCAAGTGCTCTACCCCTTGGATTATACCTCCAGCCCAGTTCTTTGCCTTCTTGATTTGAAAACTTGATGCAAATGTAAGCTTTTGGAATATCAATATCAGGTCTTTTTGTTTTGGCTGTCAGTTTGCTTTTGTTTGCATGTCTTTGGGTGCTGGGGATGGAACCTAAGGCCTCATGCCTGGTAGGTATGTGCTCTACCACTGAGCTATACCTTCAGGCCTATGTTACAACTTACCTTAAGCTTATGATTACTACTTCAAGTTCATTTCTACCCAGATCCTTCCTTCCTTCCTTTTTATAAATTCTGGATTTTTTTTCAAAGTGTGATTTCAGAGCATGTGTTGTAAAATTTGCTGCCTATGTGCTAAGTTCTGTGACATTAAGCCTGTTTGCATGGTGACACCACTATCATCACCATCTTAGCCCAGAACCTGTCCATTCTCCCAGCCAAACCACACATTAAACCCTGAGTCCTCACTCCCCTCCCCCAGGCCCTGGCAACCTAGTCATTGAAGTGCTTTTGTCACTGGAGTATTGTACCCAGCCGCATGCCCCTGCAAGCACCCTGGACAGCCAAGTCCAGGTTTCCATAGAAACAACTGTCAACAAACATGGGCCTTAGCACAGCCACAGGAGGAGCTCTCACCATACCTCCAATGTCCTGTTGGCAAAGGGACTACAGAAGTCAAGCTCAAAACATGGGCTGCATCTGCTGAGTTTCCGCTGTGGTTAATGTTGATAAGTAGCCTTCCTGAATCAGTGCATGCTGGGTCTGTAAGGAAAGAGCTCAGGGTCACCTCATCTGTGCATATGCTCATGATCATATCAGCCGTGAGGCAGAGGAATTCTTCTCACTCCTGCATCCCGCCCACCCCCCAGGCTTATCTTTGTGCACAGAGGAGGTGAAGGCCTATTTAATTGAGGTCCATCTGCAGTGGCAAGACCTCCTCTGTCACCCTCATGCCATCAGCAGCTTCATCCTGTTCTTGCTGTTTCCTGTGTTGTTGGCAGTGGGTAGAAAGGAATTAAAGACAGTATTGTCCAGACAAATACAGGGCACCAAGCTAGACACGAGCAACCGCTCACCCCATTAAGGATAGTGGGGTGTGCACACATCTTGAGTGGTGGTGCACTGGGCAGGGGGCTGTCACCCTGTCTTTGTCGTGGGTCACTTGGGTCTTCACTGTGGTTGATCCAGGGACCGCTGAGCTGGTTGTCTGCTAAGCAGGGCCCTCTGTCTGCTGTGTGAGCTCGGCCCAAGTGAAGGTCAGCCCTGCCCTCTGCCAAGGTCATCTTCTGCCTTGGGCTTGTTACATAGTAAAGCAGTCCTGGGAATAAGCAAGTTGCTGGTTTAATTGATTTGGGGGCACCGGGTTAAGGGAAGGGGCTGGGGTGAATTCTTTTTATTTTATTTTTAAAATTACTTTTATGTAGTTGTACAGAAGGATTTCAATATACCAGATTTATAAATACAATGTGTCCTGATCAATATCACCTCTTTCTATTGTTCTCCCCCATCTCTCAACTGTTATCTAGTTCCATCGATGCACATAGAGATGCAGTGTTGGGACTGGAATCTGATTTTAGGGGCTACTGCGGGCTCCATGGCCGGCTGTCCTCTCATGGTGTGAGATGCTTTAATGTATACCCCCGTGACATGCATGGGTAGGGAGGGGATTTAAGAGCTCACTCTTTTTTTATGTTTTTTTTCTATCGGTCATGGGGTTTGAACTCTGGGTCTGGGCACTGTCCCTGAGCTTTTCAGCTCAAGGCTGGCGCTCTACCGCTTGAGCTACATTGCCACTTCCAGTTTTCTGGTGGTTAATTGGAGATAAGAATCTCATGGACGCTGGCTTTGAAGCTCGATCCTCAGATCCTCGATCTGCCTTTGAACCACGGCACCCAGCCTGGGAGCTTGCTCTTAAATTCCTGTTGTAGCTCTGTGATGGAGGCATCTCCACCTCATTTCCAAACATCCTACATACTCGCAACTGAAATCTTCATTTCTACCATCTCAGTGTTGCTGTTAGGCATGGTTGAGGAGCTCAGTCAATGGAACTTGACATCCTGCAAACCCAGTGGGAAAACGTTCTGTCAGTACATCCCCGGTCTTCATGCTGCATGATGTTCTTGACTTCAAGGCTGTCTAAGCAAAGTTCTTTTGTCTCCAGGGCATTTTTCCTGAAACGTACATCCATTTGAAGGAGGCCACTGTAGAAGACCGAGGGTAAGTGGTTGAAGCGAATTGGTGGCATGGCTCAGTTGGTGGAGTACAGCCACCGAGTTCAAGTCCTGAGCAGACCAAAAGAAGAAGTGATTGAAGAACCCTTTACCCCCGTGAGTGTTTCTCTCACCTGATTGGCCATTTCTCTGTGAGAAAGAAATGACTTAAAGCATTCCCTCGTGGGATGGCGTCCTCTGGCTTCTCCGTCCTCTTCCTCCCTGGCATCCTTTCTCAGAATATGAAGGTAGCCCTTTCCCCGCGTGCTGTGATTTTTCCATTCTGTCTCGAGGAACATTAACCCAGCTTACCTACACTGTTCATGAGCTTGATGGGAGGTTCCAGGAAATGGCAAATGTGCTTTGTGGAGAAAAATCTATTGAGCGTCTGTTGGTGTCATTTCTGGCCCATGTCATTTCTCTGGGGAAATACTGCCTTTGTGGCTGTTAAGAAGGGTGGACACCCCGGTAATATACAAGAGAGAAAGAGAGACAGCAGAATTCAGAAGCCTCAAGGCAAGAGAGCTAAAGAGAGTGCAAAGGAGGAGGGCTGGAACTCTGGGGCTCCAATGGACAGCTGGCTCACCCAGCTGTGCAATCACAAAAGCTAGCCAGAGCATTTTCGGTGCTAAGCGCCAAGCTGTCATGGTAAGATCGGGGATGGAGACATGTTCCAGTTCATGTAGCCCTTCCATGGCAGAATTAAGACGTAAGAGCCCATCTCCTCCCCTGAGAGATGTGAAGTCTGCCTCCCGCTGTCAGTGGTCAGGATGCTGGAAAGCAGCAGCAGGAGGCAGCTTTCAACTAGAGGAGACTGGGGCCGCCCACAAGAAGACACACACTCCTCAGCCTCTCTTGGGGTTACAGCCTTTTCGATTCCTCCATCCCCTAAGTCAAGGTCTGTCTCCTTTTTCATAGTAAAAGCCCCTAGTACATTATGGATCATATTCATTCTAACACATTCCCTCACTCTACCTGAAATTCACACTTCTCTGGGCATCCCGTCTGTCAGTCCTTCCGTCCTCCGGCTCTTCCATTTGTCTACTCGCTCTTTCTTGCTCGATCCCTCTTCTCTTGCTAATCATCGACACAGCAGAGATGATTTATGTTCAACATACCAAGTGAACGGCGTGAAGAGTCTGCTATGTCCGTCTATGTTTCCTCGGCTGGGAAGTCTCAGAGAAGAAAACCCAGACCATTCTAGAAAATAGGATGGACAGGGGTGCCAGGGCATACCTCTCCACCTCTCCCTCAGCTCAAGTACCACATGGTTCTCCTTTCGTTTCTGAGCCAGCAGAAGCTGGCTTGGTCACACCAAGGCAGAATCCAGGTTGAGCAGTCCTCGGCCTGTGTTGTCTTAAACCCCTTTTCCCGGATGCGTAGCTGTGATGGAGACCTCTCCACTAGACACGACGCACCTTACCAGGTGCACGTTTGTTTGCTTTGTCTCACACCAGAGAGTCTTCCAAGTCTTTGCGGTTAGGGGGGGGGGGGCCCAGTGGAGAAAAGCATTTGTCACTCATGGTAAAGCAAAGCATCTGATTGGTTCTCTCTAGGCAGCACGAGACCGTGATTCCAGGGGAGCTGCCACTGGTGCAGGAGCTCACGAGCACTCTGCGAGAATGGGCCGTCATCTGGCGCAAGCTGTATGTGGTGAGTTCCCTCCTGGCTGCATTCCGGGGTGTGGGGGGGAGACCCTCTGCTGGGTGTTGGCCCCTTGTTAGCTCTCTGTCCTGAGTGGGCAGCATCCTCCTGGGCCACAGAATGGCTGGTGAGCAGCTGACTGCCAGGAGATGGTGGAGGGAATGAGTGTCATCATTCTTCAGATTTCTCCATGGACAAGCGTGCCGCTTGTGAAAGTACCAGTGGGAGCCGTTAGCTCCTTCCTGGCCCTCCCTGAGCACCCTAGTGTGAATCCTCTCCATTCTTATTAAGTACCTATAATTTCGAGTATTAATGTGTCACTAAGGAACCCGGGAGACTTCTGTATATCCGTGCATAGAACTACAGAAAAGCCCCATGGCTCAGCCAGCCGAGGATGGCACTCTTTAATGTGTTTATTTATCCGGAGTCTAGGTGCTTTCCCTGAGCTTTTTCCCTCAAGGCTGGCACTCTGCCCCTTGAACCACACAGTACCAGTTCCTTCTCTCTGCTAGGTAATTGGAGATAAGTGTGTCGTAGACTTGCCTGCCCGGGCTGGCTTTGAACTGGGATCCTTAGATCTCAGCCTCCTGAGCAGCGAGTGATTTCCACTTGTTCCTCCTGCGATGAATCACAGAAGTGGAATCACCAGCCCTTTCCAATCAGAAGCCCGTGCTGCTCCTCCACCTGCCCCAGCCTTGCAGCCTCTGCGTCCTTTCTTCATACTATGTCTTCTGAACACACCAACCCATAATGTTTCCTTCCGGGCTGTCACTCATGGCTCTGCCCATGGCCTGACCATGAGCTCTTAGGTGCAGGTGATGAGAGATCTGACTCTTGACTCCCTAAATCCTAAGCTCTGGCAGGGCAGAGGCGCAGCTGTCAGAGCCCTGAGGCCTGCATTGATCCCTTGATGAATTGAAAGCACCCTTCGGTTCTGTTTAATTGATTGGGTAGTGAGAGATGTACAGGGTTGATGGATGTGGTTTTCTTCCCGACTGCGCTCTTTCTGGAGATCATTGAGTGATGAACTTTGTTCCACAGTCACAGGCTTGGCACCCCTGCAGTGTCTGTTTCCTGCCATAATGACACACCTGAAGCTGGGGAGTTATAAAGAACAATGGTCTCTTTAAGCACAGGGTTTAAAGGCCTGATTGTAGAAACCGCTGAGCTCTGGGGATCTGTGGGGGATGGCATTCCCCTGGGCAAGAACTCAGGTGAGAGAAAGAAGGACTGGGAACCAGCCAGCAGGCAGGGGTCTCGTTCTTTGTACCTCAGCTTCTCAGGGTGGATAGGCAGCATCTCCAGAGAGCTACTTCAGAGGGCATGTCCTCTATGACCCCTGCCAGCCCCCGCTCTTCAGGGCCCCATTACCTCTTCACAGCAGCTGGCTGCGGCCAGGCTTCCAGCACCACACAGCCCTGCAGGAGATAAACTTAAGCCACATCATACCCACACCATGCCATCCATCCCTCATCCAAAAGCCCCAATCCAAGGTGCTCCAACATCTGAAACTGAGACTTACGAGATGCCCTCCCCCCCAGTAAATGCCACCCCTGATCCAAGACCGTGGAGTTTATTTCACATGCATGATTATTTAAAACCTTGCCTAAACTTACCCTCAGGCAATGAAGAGGGCAGATAGGAAACATACACGAATCTCTCAATGCCCTAGAATGCCTTTTCAATGTCTTCTCTAGAAAAGGAAACAGAAGCCTTTGTTCGGTTCTTTCCTGTCTTGAGTAGCTTGGGTCATGGATCCAGAATGCAGTTTGTTGATCAGATTAAACCCAGTCCTGTAGACTCAGGGGGTTACTCTAGGTAGGAAAGTGAATTTGTCCATCTGGTTTGAGTAGTTCTTAAGGTGCAGTAGCTATAAATGTATTGTTATAGGGCTGGGAGTGTGGCCTTGTGGTAGAATGCTTGTCTAGCATGCATGAAGACCAGGTTTCGATTCCTTGGTACCACATACATAGAAAAAAGCCAGAAGTGGTGCTGAGGCTCAAGTGCTAGAGCGCTAGCCTTGAGAAAGCCCAAGGACATTGCTCACACCCTGAGTTCAAGTCCCAGGAGTGGCAAAAAAATGTATCATTATAAGAGGAAGGATATGCCCACCCCAAAGAAAGGGGGATCAGCTTCCCAAAGGAGGGAAAGGACCATGGCGCCCCCACATCCAGCTTACTGTTGTTTACAGTGGTCAACATCATGACCTTGCCCAGTGGCTGTTGGCCTTGTGGTTTGGGATGCAGGTGCAGGCTGCAGGAACAAGACCCTGGCCTAGAAATTAGGATGCTGGGTTGCTTGAGCAGACTCTGTCCTACCTTGCTCTGGAGTCTTAAGTAAGTCATTTGAAGACAGCTAGTGCTGGATTCCGGCCACTGTTTGAGATGCAGCAGTGCCCTTGTGGACTGCACAGAGCTGCGAGAACAGGAGAACGGTGACTTTGAAAGTCCTGCAGGCAGACTGTCAAGGTCTCTGCAGAAGCGAGCTGGAAATTCTGGCTGTGGTCTCTCTCCTTGGACGTCCTCCCTCTGGGCATTCTTGGCTCGTGGCTTTCCTCTCACTTCTGCCTGTTGCTGCTCTGAAGTTTCCTGCCTGTGCCACGCTTGTCCAAGGCCACTTCCTTTGTCTCCCTCATCATCTTTGCAGAGTGGCCTTGAGCGGACAGTAGCAGACTGTTCTACCATCCTCAGTGAGCCTTCTTGGCTTAGGTTCCAGTCCAAGAGGCCAGGGCTCTTTTGAAGGCAGAGGGACCATTTCACGGCTTCTGGCGAGTGCTGCCCCCATTGCCGCTTCTCAGTGGGAGCCGGTGACTCTCAGGGGTGAGTCGGGAAGGACCCGTGGGTCCCCACTGACGTGCCAGGACAGTGGGGACCGGAACAAGCCAGGGCAGCTTGTTCTCTAACTCTGGCTCCCTCCCTTACTGTGTATATATTTTTACGTTCAGACAGAATAACAAACCTAATAATAGTTATGGAAAATAAACAAACCCAAACAGAATGAGCTTGGGGATGCTAGTAGCAGAGTCTATAATCTAAGGAAAGTCCCGCAATGGACCAAGTTTTATTTATTTATTTTTTTCAGGAAAATCGATCCAGCCTGCCTCCCTGCAGGCCTGTAATTCAAGTTGCTCAGGATGATGGGTTTCATTTTTTTTCCCCCACTAAAAGTCATCTCTTTCTTGTATAAATAATGTTTAAAAATTGAGAACAAAACAGGTAACAGTGTAAAGTTCACAGGTAGACAGTTTACAGAAACAAAGGATCTTCGAAGAGCATGTGAAGAAATACTCAGTTTTAATTTCTATTAGCAAAGCAGTAGAGAACCAGAAATTTCATGTAATACAAAACAGGATAGGGCTGGTAGATGGATTAGACCAATGCAAAGACACATGTGGGAATCAAAGTTGATGACTGTTACTTTAGCAAATAAGTGGGTTATAGTACCATTTACAAAGATGCGAAAGATGACATGAATAACGTATAGGGAATTAATTGTTAAACATGGAATAAACTCTAACTCAGCCAATCTGGGCCCTATTTTAGATGGATTATGTGTGAGCTGCCTGTTACAGAGAGGTAAAGATGCTGATAGACAGCTGGCCATTGCAGGGATAGAGCGTAGGGTAGAGGAGTATTTACAGATCCGGCTTTGGTGTTAGAAATCATGACGTGAATTGGCTCCTGTGTGATTAATGTCTTCAACACCCCGTACAATGTACATGAAAGTATTATGATAGGTCTCAAACGGCTGGGTTCACACGAATCATTGGGGGAGGGTTTTGTTTTCAAATTTGATTCCTTTTTAAAATTTTTTGATTGTTACTATAAAGGTGATGTATGGGGGGGTCACAGTTACATAAGTCAGGTGAAGAGTACATTTCTTTTTAAACAGTGTCACCCCTTCCATCCCCATCCATAAATTGTGCAGTTCATTTTAACACGGTGTCCAGTGAGTTTCACTGCTTCACTTGTTCCTCCCTGCTCCCTCCGTTTCTGTGCCTCCCCTTACACTCCCAAAGACATGTAAGTGAACAAACAAGACACAAAGGAAACGAAAACAGCAACAAGACTAAAGCCATGGTTTCCATTTCTAGGTGTTCATGTCAATAAATATTACTTTGTCTTGGTCAGAAGCACATAGGCACTCTGCGTGCGTGTGTGTGTGATGGGCCTTGAACTTGGCCTGGGCACTGTCCCTGAACTCTTCAGCTCGAGGCTACCATCCTACCCTTGAGTCAAGCCCCACTTCCCATTTCCTAGAGGTAAACTGGAGATAAGAGTCTCAGGTCCTTTTGTGCCCAGGCTGGCTTTGAACCTTGATCCTCAGATCTCAGCCTCCTGAGTAGGTTACAGGCATGAGCCACTGTGCCCAGCTGGCATTGTGCCTTTGTGTTCCTTCCCTAAGAGTCTCATTCCTTCAGTCTCACTGTGTGTGAATACCTAGAGTCCTGTATAATTTATCATGTCCTAGTGTATTTTAGATCTAGTTTCCGCACATGTGCCGTTTGTCTCGCTGCACTTAGCTTACCTCACTTACCGTGATTTGTTAGGACAATAGGTTGGGAAGTATGGCCACATGTTTCATATAGTACCAGGTCCTCAGAGGTGGCAGCTTGGTGGGAATGACACA
This sequence comes from Megascapheus bottae, assembly GCF_031878675.1. Lineage (NCBI taxonomy): Eukaryota > Metazoa > Chordata > Mammalia > Rodentia > Geomyidae > Megascapheus > Megascapheus bottae. The sequence continues at coordinate 37,328,676 of NC_143528.1, forward strand.
CATCAGTGTAAAGCTTCCTATAGGGGAAGGGAGACACAAGTTCACCAGGAACAAGTCCCCCCACACACAGCTGACCAGGAGATTGCTGGGCAGGAATTAATTGCACGTCTCAGCCACAGGCTGAGGAATAGTAGACAGCAGAGTCACAGTGACTTTTCATAGGGGCTGTAGAGCCGCAGCGAAGGCACCCACAGTTCTGGGTGCATGTGGAAAGCTGTGTCACAGTGCTAGCTTGTGACCAGAGAGAGTGCAGGAGGAAGAAATCGCAGCGTGAGGCAGAGCCACAGGCTGCGTTATAACAGCTCTTCACAGCAGCACTCCTTTGGGGCAGGGCCCCCAATGACTTAACTTCTTCCTCAGGCTCATCTTTTAAAGCTTCCACCATGTCCCCACACCACCACCCTGGAACATGGCAGAGGGACCACACCTGACCCACAGCAGAAGGCCACCGGAGAGAAGGCTCCGAGGAACTTGGCCGTCATATGACTGGGGACTTGTAGATTTCTCACCTGACATGCTACCCTGCAAGGCCGCGGTGCAGCAGCAGTTAGCTATGAGGCAGAAAGACTTGCTCAGAACAATCTGGGGAAAGTGGAGCGCAGTCCCCTTCCTTGGAGTGAGTGGGAAAATTGCTTCCTTTGGTCTGTTCCAGCTTGCCTATTCATAATTACTTTGGCAGGGCAAGTCAAGAAAAGACTTGCTGTCTTCATTCTTCTTTGAGGGAAGCACTTGGCAAACAAGGCAGCCCACATGGGGCTGGCAATAATGAAATTGCCAGGGAGAATGTCTGATAGAGTTGACATTGAGAACTTATGAGCTTGGGCGCCAAACAAGGCAGCCCACATGGGGGCTCCAGCCCTCGAGTCCCCTCCTCTCCCAGAGTGAGAAAAGTCTTCAGAAAGACTAGAAAACATTGGGCCGGGAGTTTGGCCTAGTGGTAGAGTGCTTGCCTAGCATGCACAAAGACCCAGGTTCGATTCCTCAGTACCACATACATAGAAAAAAAGCCGGAAGTAGTGCTTAGGCTCATGTGGTAGAGCTCTAGCCTTGAGAAAGTCCAAGGACAGTGCTCAGGCCTTGAGCTCAAACCCACGACTGGCAGACAAACAAAAAAATACTAAAAAGTCCTAACTAGTAGACAAATGGAGAGTGGAAGGAGGGGAAGAGAAAGAGAAAATGGAGAAAATGGAGGGGGAGGGAAGAAAAAGAAGGGAGGAAGGGGCCTTCTTTTACTTGGCAGTGCTAGAGGACAAAATTCTGTGTGTGTGTGTGTGTGTGTGTGTGTGTGCGCGCGCGCGCGCATGTGTGCTTGTACACACACACCCACACCTATGTGCACATACTAGTACTGGGGCTTGAACTCAAGGTCCTGGGCACACTCTAGCCTGGCTGGCACTGTATCCCAACTCTACTTCCAGCCTTTATTGGAGATAAGAGTCTCAGATTTAGGGCTGGGAATGTGGCTATTGGTAGAGTGCTTTCCTAGCATGCATGAGGACCTGGGTTTGATTTCTTGATACCACATAACAAAAAGAAACATAACTAAAGACTCTTTGAGGCAGTTTTTATGTTAGTTTATTAATGATATTTCTCCCCCCCCCCCAGTCCTGAGGCTTGAACACAGGGCTTGCACGCTGTCCATGATTGGATTTTTTTTTGTTTGTTTGCTTGTTTTTTTTTTTTTTTCTCAAGACTAGCACTCTACCACTTGAGCCACAGTTCCACTTTTGACCTCTTGGAGATTCATTGAAGACAAGAGTTTCATGGACTTCTTGCCTGGGCTGGCTTCAAACCTCAATCCTTACAATTTAGCCTCCTGAGTAGCTAAGATTAAAGGTGTGAGCTTAATAATTAACTCTTTCTATGTCTCTTTACATGCTCTTCTAATGCCAAGAGCACATGTATGCAGGCAATTCTGCAATTAGAGCCAGGCTTGCTTTCCGCATTCTCAGCATCACAGTTTATTGACTACACTGCACAGAGATGGGCGATTCCGCCTGTTCCTCTGTGCGTCCAAGAACATTGAACTTCTGCTAGGATTTTTTTTTCCTCACTTTGCTGTTTCCCCCACCACTTCTCTTATAGATTGATGGCTGGATCGTTATTCACAAATACCTTGTGCTGGCTGGTTTTGGTCCTCTTTCCACTCCATTTTATCCCTGAATTCTTGTTCTTGAGATTACTGTAGAACACCACTAGGGGGCAAGCTACACGGCCATCAGTACTATTCATGTGTTTTTGCATCTGTGCCGTTTTTTTTTAACAGAAGATCTGCTGTGTCTTTCCTGTAGTTACAGTAGTGGGTTACGTTGCAGTGCCTTTCACTTCTCAATTAGGAAATGGTACTTTCGTCATATGTTGATGGAAGGAAAGTCCGTTGTTATTTAACATCTCTCGAAAGTGTTACATACAACGAGCCAGATGTCAGTGGCTCTTACCTGTAATCCAAGCTAATGAAGAGACTGAGGTCTGAAGACCTCAAGTCAAAGTACCAGCCTAGGAAGGAAAGTCCATGAGACTTTATCTCCAGTTAACCAACTAAAAGCCAGAGTGGAGGTAATCACTCAAGTGGTAGAGCACCATCTTTGAATAAAAAGGTGGAGCAACAATGCCTAGGTCCTGAGTTCAAGCCCAGGACCAGTACTTATGCGCACGCATGCATACACACACACACATAAAGTTGCAGTAGGAGTATAACAAGTGGCTTGGGACAAGGTCATTACTATGAACATGAGGACATTGAAGCGCCCAGCTTACTCATGGCGGAATGATTTGAAAGCACCCATGGGGAATGCAGTGAAAGACGCTCCCTTCGACCGTGATCTCACGCTCCTACATTCTTCCCTCTCTGTTCCCCCCATAGCACAACAAGGTGGCGCTGTTCCGCCAGCTGCAGCAGATGACATACAGCCTGATCGAGTGGCGCTCCCAGATCCTCTCCGGCACGCTGCCCAAGGACGAACTGGCCGAGCTGAAGAAGAAAGTCACGGCCAAGATCGATCATGGGAACAGGTAGACCTGGGCTGGCCCCGCCCTGGCAGTACGGAAAATGTCCCACACCTTCTTGGCTAAGAATACTGTTCACAATCAGCTTTAAAAGAAGAAAGATCTTGAAAAATTTTATGATCAGGTACCAGTGGCTCACACCTATAATCCCAGCTGCTCTGGATGCGAAGGAGCTTGGTTTCAGGCCAGCCCCAGGCAAGAAAGTCTGTGGTATCTGGTTATCTGCAATTAACCAGCAAAAAGCCCACATGTAAGCCGGGAGTGGTGGCTCACTGTAATCCTAGCTACTCAGGAGGTTGAGATCTGAGGATATCAGTTCAAAGCCAGCCTGGGCACTAAAGACCATGAGACTCTTATCTCCAATTAATCACTAGAAAAGGGGAGGTGGGGCTGTGGCTCAAGGGGTAGGGTGATAGCCTTCAGCTGAAGAGCTCAGGGACAGTGCCCCGGCCCAGAGTTCAAGCCCCATGACTCTCCCCACCCCCACCCCCCCAAACAAAGCCCACATGTAGAGCTATGGTAAAACACCAGCCTTGAGTGAAAAAACTAAGGGACAGTGCCTAGGGCTTACACAAAAAAGTTATAATAATTAAATAATTTAAAACTGTAAAAAGCCAGCCACAGTGGACCCCCTCCCCCATGTACTCTGTTTTCTGGGGTCTCACCACAGGCAGAGAGGTTCCTCTAATCCCTGTGCTCACAGCCCACACACTGCCGAGCCTGGGAAGCCATCCCAAAAGCAGCTCAGGGAATGCTGCTTGGTTAGTTCCCCCACGAAATGGCTGCGAGCAGTGGCACAGTCATCCATTGTGAGTCTGGATGGTCTGTGGGTCCGGTAGGCATGGACAAGAACTGCCAGGTCCAGTCTGTAGATGGAGGGGCTAGAAGACAGGGAGGGAGGGAAGAAAAACACGTTTGCTTTCTTCCCAAAGACCTGCCCTGTTTTTTTTTCCACCATTGCTTTGTGCTGTTGCTCTCTTCATCTCCCAGTTCCCAGTTATGGACACATAGCGGTGACTGAATCCGCTGGTATAGGGAAAACTTGTACCACTAATGATTATTGAGTGCTTGGTTTATTTGTGATATTATCTTGGGTGATTTGCATGCATTATCTCAGTGAGTTCTCACAGGTACCTTTAAAGGAAGGACATGTTTACACAGGAAGGCATCCCAAGGGCCGCAAGTATAGCCAAGGTTCAAATCCTACTCTAACCAGCTCTGGTCAGAACCAGTGGCTAGTTTTGTGTGTATGGACTCCGTTTCTTGGAATATTGTCACATAAATCTGGCTGACACTGCCACTGAGTGTGTGAAGATTTACTGTGGCTTGGGAAGGAGGGAAGAGAGAGAAGGGGAAATACCAGTGGGATCTTCTTCCTTGAATTTTCCAATGGTGACATTTCCGCTTGGAGTCACTGGGCGGGACACCCACCGGGCCCCTGCTCCCTGCAGAATGCTCGGGCTAGATCTGGTCGTACGAGACGACAATGGGAACATCTTGGATCCGGATGAAACCAGCACCATTGCTCTCTTCAAAGCCCATGAAGTGGCTTCCAAACGGATCGAGGAGAAGATCCAAGAAGAAAAGGTAGGCGTCCTTCAGTGTGCATGTTTTAGCACCCTGGGAGCCAGTGTTTGGCTGTGGCTTTTAATAAGAGAAGGGGAATTTTTGATGGCAGAAATCGAAACATTCAGAAGATCATTCATGTTCTCTTGCAAAAATGGAACGTGGCAGCCAGGCACATGGAGTGTTAGCTGTAATCCATCTTCCTGGATGGCCGGCCAGCTGGGCAAAATGGTAGCAAGACCCCAGCTTGATTAGTAAGCTGGGTGTGGTGGTTTTTGACACCTGGGATCCCAGTTACTTGGGAGGTATAGGGGGGAGATAATAGAGTTAAAGGACAAGCAGGAAAAATAGGCTAGAGGCAGACACAAGTTGTAGAGCACTTGCTTAGCAAGCACGAGGTTCAAACTTTGATGCCACTGTATTATATATATACATATATATGCATGTATAATACATATATGTGCATGTATATAGTTAGATAGATGGTATGTGCATGCCCATATCCATGCCAGTCCTAGGACTTGAACTTAGGGCCTGGGTGCTGTCCCTGAGTTAGTTGTTGTTTTTACTCAAAGCTGGTGCATTACCACTTGAGCCACAGCTCCACTTCTGGCGTTTTGGTGGGTTCATTGGAGATAAGAGTCTTTCCAGCCATAGCTGGCTTCGGTCCAGAGTCCTCAGATCCTAGGCCCCTGGGGAGCTGGGGTTACAGGAGTGGACCATCAGCGTCTGACTTCTCTCCCCAGTCCATCCTGCAGAACCTGGACTTGCGGGGCCAGGCCAACTTCAGTACGGTCCACACCTACGGACTCTACGTGAACTTCAAGAACTTCGTGTGCAACATCGGGGAGGATGCCGAGCTGCTCATGGCCCTCTATGACCCCGACCGGTCCACCTTCATCAGGTAGTGCAGAGCCCTGGAGAGGCCTGGCAGGGGAGGCAGACAAGACGGGATTTCTGGGCAGTCACAGGGCAAGTCCTCTGGGCTCTGTTGCTTTTTCTGTGACCAATGGAAACACGCAGTCAGCACTGGTATAACTCCCAGGAGTTAAGGATCATGTGAGCAGAGAGATGAGGATAAAGACTTCTAAGGGGCAGAGGCGTGGCTCACCTGGGACCCAGAATTCCTAGGCAGTGACAGCAGCTTGTGTGACACTGTACGGGTGTGTGTGAGCTCTGTGACACCTGCATCTAAACCCGAAGACCCCCCTCCCCCAGAGTGAGACTGAGAGTTGTCCCCTGTGACCTTGGATGTGTTCCAAGGATGAGTGCAGGTCACTCATCCTGGGAGCTGATGTCCCATGCCAGTAGGGAGGTGTGCAGAGTCCTCCCCCACATACCGTGTGCTCCTCCAGGGGATCTGAGTGACGCTTAGATGTTCTCTGTTCAGCAGAGCTGAGGCCCCTGTGCAGAGCTTGTGAGCCGGAAAGAAGGCACACAGTCCACTCTCATGACACTCACCATGCTGGTAGCACAACTGGGACAAAGCTGGAGACCCAGCCTCTGTGTCTGTGGCCTGGGGCCTGGCCCAGCCACTTTCACGCCTGCCCGTGGGCTCTCCCCGAGCCTCCTTTTTCTGAACGTAGCTGTGAGGAGCAGCTGCAGCCTCTTTTGTTCATGGAGGATCTTTGTCTTTTCTCCACCAGTGAGAACTATCTGATTCGCTGGGGCAGTAACGGGATGCCCAAAGAGATCGAGAAGCTCAACAACCTGCAGGCGGTGTTCACTGTAAGTCCCTCTTGTGGTCCCTCTTGCAATTTCTGTTAGTGTGGTAAGGGCGTAGAAGGCATCTTGGCGGTCATTTGTGTACCAGGCAATTGCAGAGCACTTATTAGATGCTGGGCACTAATTAATGGACAGCCCTGAACACATCAGGAAATCACAGAACCAAAATCTGCCCTTATGGACCATGAGGAGATGAGTGGAGGGTTTTTAGTGGAAGTCCTGCGGCTGGGGGATGGGAGGGCACTCTGGATTTGTGGGTTGGCTAGGGCTGAGGGTGGGCGGGTCTCAGTGTTGCTCTGCCCGAGCCCTACCTGGGGCATAAAGCCATGGGTTTCTGAGGACAAGCCTTCGGGAGGAGATTTCTGAGTAATACCTTGAGGTTGACCAAGTAAGTAATACCTTGAGGTTGACCAAGTAAGCAGTGCCGGTCCTCTAGATTGAGGACCAGGGTAGGATCCAGACCTTCTGAGTGTGATCTTGTTCCTCCTCCCTCCCCAGTGCTCCTCCCTCCAGAGAGGGGAAGTTACTATAGTTACTATAGGTTACTGTAGTTGGGGAATGGAGACCAGCTTCCTCTTAGATGGGAGCTGTCCGGGCCTCTCTGCGTGGGGAGGATTCGGGCTCAAGGCTTGATGGCTGAGCAGAACAGTTAGCAAGATGCCACCACAGCACCCAGGCTAGGTGTTGTACTGCAAGCCTGTCATCCCAGCCATATGGGGAGGAGGCAAGGAGGAGGAGCTTGGTCCAGGCCAGCAACAGGCAAAAATCACAGGACCTTTTCTCAAAAATAACAAGAGCAAGAAAGGCTGGGGATGTGGCTCAAGGGGTAGTGTGCCTACCTAAGGCCCTGAGTTCACACCCTACTGCAGTCATTGAGAAATCCCCAAAGTTTAGTTTGTAAATGCCTGCATATTGCTTAGTGAGGGTGGTATGCTACTGTTTACACCCCAGGCCGCTTGAAGTCTTATTTCTCTGTTACCAGAAACTGCAGGGTAGAGTAGAAGGGCAGCGTGGAAGGTATTATTATTATTATCATCATCATCATCATTGTCAGTATTATTTTAACCCGGAAAGACAAGTTTATTTCTTTTCTTGCTTTTGAATTTTTTTACTATGATTATAAGTCAGGTAAAGAGTAATTTCTCTCTGGACAGTGTCCCCCTTCCAATGTACTCTCCCAGTTTTTCCCCCGTCTCCACCCACAGGTTGTGTAGTTTGTTTCTTACACAGTGTCCAGCGAGGACCCCCGGCCGCCTTTGTTCACCTTCTGTCCCCAGCATGGCGGTTATTATTGGTGGCACTTTCTGTCTGAGCGACTTGACTGGATTAGAGAGAGGAGACTAGGCGTGCGGATGTGAAGAGTAACGTTTGATGCAGGAAAGGGGACATGGGCTGCTGCCTGGCGAGGGGATTGGGAGGTGTCTTGAAATGACTTCTGATGGTCAGTGGAGCAGCAGGTGCTGCCCTGGCCATCCTCGCTTGCCGTGTCACTGCCTGCCCACATGAAAGGCTCTCGGTGGACCCTGCTGGAAAAGCAGGGAATGGCCACACAGAGCCACGCCTGGACACCCCTGGCCACCCCTGGCCTCCAGGATGCTTTCAGAGAGGGCATGTAGTGTCAGAGGCCTGTGCCAATTCCCAGAGTCGGTGTCATGTAAGTCCTTACATCATGTGATGCTGAGATGCGTCTGTACCTTGAATGGACATGAAGCAGTAACAGTGAATGTCTCGACCGTGGTTGTTGTTGTTGGCATATTGGAGCTTAAACTCTGGGCCTGATACTTGCTAGGCAGGCTCGCCTGCTGCTGAGCCCGGACTCCAGCCATGATTTTTGCTGCTTGATTTTGCGAATGGGAGATTCACTCCCCTCCTTCCTGCGGTCCTCCCTTAGGCTTCCCTTATTAGCTGAGATCATGGAGAATGAGTTCTGAAAACATTTCTGGCCCAGCTGCCCTCAAATTGTGATCCTCTCAATCTAGCTTCCAAAGTGGCTGAACTTGACATTGATCTAGTGTAGAAACTTGAGGTGGGAGCAGGGGATGGCACGATCTTGGACACACCCTGTTGGCCCTTGGCCAGGACTGGGGATGGGGACCAGGAACCAGGGACCAGCAGGGTGGTGTGGGATTACAGCTGTCACAGGGTGCTCCAGGCAGGATTCCTTATAGGGGAGACAGACACAGGGGACCAGGTGACGCGGGCTCCCTCTCCTCCACCCCAGGACCTCAGCAGCACAGACCTCATCCGGCCTCGCATCAGCCTCGTCTGCCAGATCGTGCGTGTGGGCCGCATGGAGCTGAAGGAGGGCAAGAAGCACACGTGTGGCCTGCGGAGGCCTTTCGGAGTAGCAGGTACAGGAATGGCGGGGCCGCCCTGGCCCGTCCTCGGGGAACACCCCCAGAGTTTAAACACAGGGCTGCCCTGCGTTCTAGCTATCCAGATGGGGAGGTAGATCCAGGAGAGCTCGAGGCGGGTGTGAGGCCAGCTCATTCTTCATGTGGTCAGGGGGCACAAGCAGTGAATAAATGCACCGAGATCTAGCCAGAGAACGGACTCTTTACACAGCCTTAAAACAGAAGAAAGGGCTTGAGAGCCTTACATGAGGTAGAATGCTTCAGACAATACAAGAACTGTACAATCCAGCTGCGTGAAGACTGGAGGTCAGAGTCTAGCGTACCACAGAAAGAGGGTCCTTGGCTTAAAGCAGACTGTGGAACCTTCCACAAGGCCCTGTGTCTTCCTCCTTGGTTAAACCAAGAGAGTAGATGTTTGTTGTTGATCTCTTCGTCACCAATACTTCAGAAGCAATTGGTGAAATGTCAGTGGAGTTCGGGTGATGGTGAGGATTACAAGGATTCTGAGATGTCCTCTGTCTCCCATGGGGGCCCTGCACCTCCCTGCCCTGCGCCTGCTGCTCAAGGGTTATCAATTGCTAGCAGCAATTTCTTCTTTTTCGTATGTGCTGGTACCGAGGCTTGGACTCAGGATCTCACTCTTGCTCAGCTTGCTTGCTCACACTTGGTGCTTTCCCTCATGAGCCATGCCACCAACCAGATTTCTGCTGGTTATTTTGGAGATAATGTCTTCACAAGCTTTTCTGTCCAGGCTGACTTCAGACTGAAGTTGCAGTCATTTAGGTCTCAGCCTCCTGAGTAGATAGGATTAAGGTATGAGCCACTGGCCCTGGCATTGCTCCTTTTTGGAGAAATAAAATGGACTCAAAGCAGAGGCAAGTAGCCCAGAACCATTCAGCCAGTTACATGGCAGTCAGTTTGTTATTCTGGAAAGGGCCATGTTCAAGGTCATCACCTTTCCTTTCCTTTCCTTTCCTTTCCTCTCCCTCTCCCTCTCCTTCTCCCTCTCCCTCTCCCTCTTCCTCTCCCTCTCCCTCTCTCTCCTTCTCCCTCTCTCTCTTTCCTCATTTTTGCCAATACTAGAGGTTGTACTCAGAACCTGGGTGCTATCCCTGGGCTTTTTCCCTCCAGGCTGGTGTTGTACTACTTGAGCCACACCTCTTCTTCTGGCTTTTTCGCTGAATAATTGGAGATGAGAATCTGACCAGGGCGGCTTTGAACCTAGATCCTCAGATCTCATCTTCTGAATAGCTAGGAGTATAGGAGTGAGCCACCAAAATGAGCCACCGAGACTCAAGCATTAAATTTCAGGCTCTTGCCTGCTTTTCTCTTTTCTGTGTGTGTGTGTGTGTGTGTGTGTGTGTGTGTGTGTGTGTGTGTGTGTGTATGAGAGAGAGAGAGAAAGAGAGAGAGAGAATGAGAATGTGTATCGTGGTGGGTATGTGTTTTGTATGTATCGTGTGTGTCATGTGCTCATGTTGTCTGTTGTGTATCTCTGTGGGGTGTGTGTGTGTGGATGACAGAGAGGACTGGTTCACTCTGGGTCTTAATGCCAGGATTCCTGAGCTGCAGCATTGACAAAAGAGTTGTCCCCTTTCTGAGGTGCAGTTGAAATAGTCCCAGTATTTTGCTTTTTTCTCAGGGATCTCTCCTGGCTGCCTGCACATTGGCTGTGCCACAGCCCTCTGCCAGCCCTCTGCCCAAGGCCCAGCCATTCCTCTGGACTCTGTATTGTGCTGTCTGAGTTCTGTGTGGGAAGGAGCATTCTTCCTTCCCCTTCCTTTTCCTTTCCTCTCTGAGCAGGCTTCCAGGTAGTGGTCATTATTGTATGTTTTATGACTGGCATATAATTTATTAACTAATGTAGGACCTGCAGCGTCCCACTTACTAATTCTGATTTATTCTATAAAAGGAACATATTCAAGGTCATTACCATTCCAGACAGGCAAAGGAGATTCAAAGCATTGAGTTGGAGGCTTCTGATCTTCTGCTTTTGTGTGTATGCATCTGTGCACGTGTGCCTGCCTGTGCATACGTCCACAAGCGTGTGTGTGTGTAATCTGGGTCTGTGGTTACAGTTTGATTCTTTTCCCTGGCTTTACCATGTAAGATGTGTGACTCACAAGCCAAGTGCCAGTGGCTCATACCTGTAACCCTAGCCATTCAGGACTCTAAAATATGAGAATCTCAGTTCAGAGCCAGCCCAGGTAGAAAAGTCTGTGGGACTCTTATCTCCAGTTAATCACCAAACAGAAGTAGAACTGTAGCTTAAGAGAGGTATAGAGCTAGCTGTGTTCAGGCCTCAGGACCTGAACAAACAAGAAATTATGACTCAGAACGAGTAACAAGTTATTTAACTTTTGGTTCTCTAGGTTCCTCATGTCCAAGTAGGCCTTGCAGTGTTGGTATACAGATGATCCCTCCCGCGCATCACAGATGGGTTTGGGCAGCATCTAGAGGGTTGTGTGTAAAACAGTGAGAAAGTGGAGGATGAGGGAGCTGGGTGACCTGGATTCCTTTCTGGGTCTTTAGTTCTTCTGTAACTTTGTCTGGGTGCACAGGAGATGGGGCAGGGAGAGGGCATTGAGGGAGATCTTGTCTCAAACACATTCACACACAGGGAACAGAGATTGGTTTCTTATTTCTCAAGAATTTAACATTCTGTTTTTCAGACGTGTGTGTGTGTGTGTGTGTGTGTGTGTGTGTGTGTGTGTGTGTGTGTGGTACTGGGACTTGAACTCAGGACCTGTGCTTGCTAAGGAAGTGCCCTGCCACTTGAGCTGTGCAGTCTACCCTTTTGTTTCCAAGGCAGGATCTCCGTAGCTCTGCTGGGGCTGCCTGCCTGGTCATCCTGCCTCCTCCTCCTCCTCTCCTGAGTAGCTGGCATTGCAGGCCTGCACCCCCATGCCTGGCCCTTAGAGCCTGCGTAGAGAGCGGGCACTCAGCATTGGTGTGAGGCGGTCCATGCCCCCTCCCTCCCGCCAGTCACTCTGGGAAGCAGGCCTCCCCCACCCCGGTTCCTCGCTCACTCGCTGGCTCTGCCGCCCCACGGCCACCTCGCTGGTGGGGATGCAGCATGTGGTGTCGTCAGTGAACTTTTCTTCCTCGTAGTGATGGACGTGACAGATATCGTGCGTGGGAAGGTGGACGACGAGGAGAAGCAGCACTTCATCCCCTTCCAGCAGTGAGTCCTCCACATCCTTCCCCTGGGACGCTGAGACCTGATGATCTGTTGGCATGGGGGGTGGGGAGGGGTGAGCACTCAGTCAGGCACTCAGGGCCTGGAAACCTGTCAGCTGGGAGTTGCGCGGAGACTCCCTTCAAAGTGCTCAATCAGTACTAGATCCAGCTGAAGAGAGCAAGCCTGACTTCTGAGTCTCTAAGCAAGCCCTCTACCACTAAGCCACCTTCCCAGCCCTGCACTGTGTTCTCTGGTCAGGTCATGGGAGGAAAGCTGGCCTGGTTGGCAGAGAAGCCAATGTCCATCCCCCTGTATGGTGGGCACGCATACTGAGGGTGCCCACGGCCTGGGGCTGGGCTTGGTTCTTTGAGCGCTGCCCATTCTCCCAGCCTGGTGTGATCGGTGCCTGCAGTCCCCAGCCTGTACCTGTCCTCAGGCCCAGGTGTGTGCCTGGCCTGGGAATCTAAGGAAATCTTCCCATGTCAACTGGTGGTCCAAGGAGAGCCCCAGAGTCATGTGATCCCAGCCTGTCTGCACCCTAAGGGGAAACAGAGGCCCTGAGGCAGACTCCTGCAAAGCATGCTGGGAAGTCACCCAGGTCACTAGGTTTATCCTTCAGTCCCTTATTCACCTTGAGTAGGACTTTGAGCCTCACTACTGGCTTTAGTTAAACAGGAGACAGAGCCCATCAAGTTCCTTCGTTCTTTGGTTCTTAGGGTTTTTCCCTTCCTTCCTTCCTTCCTTCCTTCCTTCCTTCCTTCCTTCCTTCCTTCCTTCCTTCCTTCCTTCCTCCCTCCCTCCCTCCCTCCCTCCCTCCCTCCCTCCCTCCCTCCTCTCTCTCTCTCTCTCTCTCTCTCTCTCTCTCTCTCTCTCTCTCTCTCTCTCTCTCTCTCTCTATCTCTTTCCATCCATCCATCCATCTATCTGTGATACTCGAACTTAAAATCAGGGCCTCACCCTTGCTGGGCTCATTCTCTACCTCTTGAGCCACGCCTCCGGCTCCTGCTGCTAGATTTCCACAGTTTTTTCCTTGGGGCTAAGCACTAACCTATCTTTGCCTCCATCCTTGGTTAGAGGAAGGAGGAAGGAGAGCCAGCACTCCAGCTTGTTTGTAGCTACATGGTCTTGCCTCCCTGTTCGCTCAGGTTGACCTTCACCTACAGTGCTCCTGACCTCTACTTCCTCAGTAGCTAGGATTACAGGGGAGAGCCGTCATTCCCCATGCAGTTTATTTTAATGATGCTAATTAGCATGGTTTTCTCTTCTAATATTGGGCAATACCAAATTCTATGAAATAATGAGTGTTCCAATGAGTCAAGCAGAGAAGCCTGCTTTTATGGATAGAAAAAAGGCTGAAAAAGGTGGGGTGGACTGGGAGGGACACCAGTTCCAAGAAAGGGAGCAGGGATGTAGGGAGGAAAGAATGCAGGGAAGTAACTAAGCAGATTCATCATCTTCAAGTTGTTTTCTTTCCTCCTCAGGCCAAGACAGAACAATTGGAAAGTAACTGGATAATTTCTAGTTACTTTAGTAGGTTTGTTTGCACAAAAAGAGTTAAGGCCGAGTAAACTTCATTATCATGCCAACCAAAACTGACTGCTCTGGGAAATGCAGGTTTATCTCTGCTGACTGCTGGGAGGGTCAGATGTACGAGATAAGCTTGCTGCTGGGAACCGGAGCAGGAGTGACTCCATCTTGATGTGTAGTCTGGTGTCCCAGGGCCCAGAGATCTGTGACAGTGCTCAGACTTGGAGTCTGTCTTTGAAAGTTCTCTCTGGACCCACCAGCTGCAGGGTGGTGCTGCAGACCGGGTCCTGTGGCACCCCCTCCTTACCTTTCTCCCTCGTCCCCAGAATCGCCATGGAAACCTACATTCGGCAGAGGCAGCTCATCATGTCACCCCTGATGCCTTCCAGCGTCATCGGGGAGAACGAGCCACTCACCTCTGTCCTGAATAAAGTGATAGCAGCCAAGGAAGTGAATCATAAAGGACAAGGTACGTGAGTGACAGGAGTGGGCCTGGAGGGGACAGACACCATGGTTGAGCCAAGGGGTCTTTGGCTGGGGTAGGATGGAGCCTCTGCCCCCTCACCCCTTTCCCAAGTCCCCTCTCCCCCTATCTTCTCTCTGGATCACAGTCCACGGTGGATGGGCTGTGAAAGCATTTCTCATCCTATGAGTCATTTCTTCTTCACAACTGAGTAAATGCTCTAAGTCGAGGAGATTCAGAAACCTTTGTGTGCCTCCAGCTGAATCCGTGCAGCACCAATCTCGAAAGCTGAGCCATGAGTGGTCGCCTCACCAGGCTCTGCTCCTTGTTTTTCCGTCTCCCTGTATGATTGTGTTGACAGTTCCAGTGAAGAGAGAACTGCTCTGTAGAAATGCCTGTTAAATTCAAACAGCAAAGGAAAACAGCTGAAACTTTAGAATGCAGACATCGAGGCAATCACCAGATATTTTGAAGACTGAGTCACTTTTTCTTCCCTTGCCTGTGACTGTCTTTGGAATTAGAAACAATTGGAAAATACATTATTTTCTGCATTTTAGTTTCTTGTGTGTTCAGTTATTCTCAGAGGAAAGTTTTATAAGCAGTAAATTATCTGAAAACAAAGAACTAAACTTATTTGTTTCTTTGGCTTTTTAGCTCTTAACCTAAGAATGCAGTTTTAGCGTAGGAAACACCTATGCTAGATTGCTGTTTTATAGTTGTTATTTCTTCCCATGCTTTTGAACAAAACAAGCTCTTTTCAAATGCCTTTATGCTTTTCACATGTATATTTTTTATGACTGCATAGTAAGTATTGCCTAGACTTTTCTTAAAAATGCATTTATTTGGGAGGTCTGATTTAGCTGTACGTTCTCTGGTAGGGCTTTATTCCATTAAATAGAATAAACATTCTGGTCAGCAGAGCAGGAGAATTCAGTTTTTATAGACAGAAAAGCAAAAAAGGGGATCCATCAAACAAGGAAGGAGCTATTCTTCTTTTAAGGGTAGAGAGCAGAGGGCAGGACGATGGGAAGATAAGTGATTCCTTAATATCTCCTTACTTCTGGTTAATTTTTTGGTAAGTTTCAAACAGAGGGAACTTAATTATTTTGTGGATTAAACCACCTGTTTAGGAAATTTGTCTTTTTTTTTTTTCCTTTCTCCTGATTTCTTTGAAGTCCAGGTAAGCATTTGGTGTGGAGGAAGTTTTTCCTTCTGTGCCTATAGTTTGATCTTTAACCTGGATCGGTGGGGTATCATGCAGGCACATAGCCCAAACCAATGGCCCATGTCATTTTTCCTTAACAGGTTTAAGAAAATTAAATCCCCTGAATAAATATGTAAGTGGCTCTCTAACTTGTCATCATTGTTAGTGACAATAACTAGCTTTATGCAAAAGACTTGTTTCATTTGTACAATTCCTTCCCCAAGAAAAGACTCTGAAATTGGGTTTAGAGGTGCAGTGAAAAGAACAAGCTTAAATCAGAGACATACCTGTTGCCAGTTGTCTTGATGTGGTTTTCCCACTGCGGTCACCGTGTTGCAGGGTTTGAGGCACGTCTTTATTATCTGATTAATCTATTTGAATGAAAATAGGGCCTGAGGAATAAAAATGATTCCATTTTAAATAGCAAAGTAATTGTCCCAGCCTCTTTATGAAATGACTATGTCTTTTCCGCATGGTTTGTTAACACTTCTTTTGTCATAGAAGACAACATGTAGTCTTGCTGATTCCAATGAGATTGACTGCTATGGCTTTGAACAAAATTGTAGCTTTGCAATAGTTTGGTGTCTGCGAGAGCTCTAGCCTGTTTCTCCCCAGCTGTTAAGAATCTGGTACCTGCCTCTCAAATTCCTGGAAGAAAGCCCTGTCATGATTGATGGAGTGGCCTCGGTTTGACTGGGGGAATTTGGGGATCTCTCTGAGTCTTATGGGGAACTGAATGTTTTTTCTTTAATTTTTTTAAAGGACTTTGGGTGTCCTTGAAGCTGTTGCCTGGTGACTTGGCTCAGGTGCAGAAGAACTTTTCTCACTTGGTGGATAGATCGACAGCCATAGCACGGAAGATGGGCTTTCCAGAAATCATACTGCCAGGTAAACCCCTCGCTCCACGCATGCTTGCCGTTCCTTTCTCTGCCAAGAAGGGTCTCCTTCTCCCCCCCCCCCCAGGCACCATGGCACAACCCTGTGACCCCACCAAGAAAATGCTTTTAAATGTCACTCACCATTTCCAGCTCTACCTCCTGCTCTGCACTGTACAAACCCCCCCCACCTCCGGCTCCACACCTCTCCAGGCTGTTAGAGCAGAGCCTCGCATTCTCTGCCCGGGAGACTGCTGGTTGGCTTTGTTTTCGGGTACCCTCTCTCACCCTGCTGTCCCAGCACTGTGGTTCCTCTTCATGAATGAAGTACTTCTCCCTCTGATGGCTGCTTAGGTCCACCCTGATTCTACCTGGATGGCGACCTCTAGAACTGGTTTTATTGCCTGCCCCTTGGACAGCTCTGTGCCTTGTCCACTTGTAGTAACCGACTTGGCTCCATCTTGCCCTCGGCTCACCTGGTTTACCCCCTCTTCCCTTGTTGAATGCTTGGGACTTGCATTTACATTGAAGGCACTGGTTTTTGATTTTTTTATTGTTATTATGAGGATGACATGCAGAGAGATTACAGCGACGTAAGTCAGATGAAGAGTATATTTCTTCTTGGATAGTGTCATCCCTTCCCTTGCTGTCTCAGTTTTTTCCTCCCTTCCCTACTCGGACGTCGTAGAATTTATTTTCCGCATAATGTCCAGGAATTACACTGCTGTATATCCTCACCCATTGTCCTTCCATTTCTGTGCCTCTATTTCCCTCCCAATGACAGATAAGTGAACAAACACGACGAAAAGAAAAGAAACAAAAACAGCAACAAAGAGACTTCTTGTCTCCATTTCCTGGAGTTCATTTTGATAGATATTATTTTATATGATCAGCAATTACACCTTCATGTTTCCTCCTCTGGCAAGACCCAGATTCTTAGGTGACCTGTGGGCCTCAGGATTGGGCTTTTGTCTCTAAAGCCTCATTTCATACCAGACCCCTCTTCCCGTGAGGGCTTACGTCATACCATCTCCTACTGACGAGGTCAGAACCTGGCCTACCCCCCTCATTTGCAATGAGGAATGTCACTGTATGACTGTCTGACTGATCCCTCCCCCCCACCACACACACACTGGACCAGAAGCTGTGTGAGGGTAAGGATGGCTCTGGCCAGTCCAGGCTTACCAGGCTCACCTTCCAAACACACAGTCAGTGCTCAGTTGGCTTTCTGAGGGAGTATTTCTCCATCCTCTGGCGAGACTGTGTGTACTCAGCCCACACACAGCCCATGTTTCTAATAAACTCGGGTGTTGTTGGACCGTAGAGATGGGTGATGTATGCCTATAGCCCGGAGAATCAGATGATACGGCTGGGTGCTGGTGGCTCACATCTGCAATCCTCATCACTCAGAAAGCTGACATCTGAGGCTCATGCTTCAAAGCTAAGCCCAGGAAGGAAAAGTATGTGAGATTTCTTAATCTCTGGTGAATAGGCAAAAAGCTACAAGTGGAGCTGTGGTTCATTCAAGTGGTCAGCAAAAAGAAGGGTAGGGTCTGGAGAGCACCCAGACCCTGAGTTCAAGCCCCAGGACTCACAAACACGCATGTGTGCATATGTGTGCACACACGCACATACTCCTGAACATGCTCCATTAAGATAACATTGAAAAATGACTTGGCTTTACGTACTCTAGCACAGGTGCTTATTATTTATTCGGCAAGGAAGTGGAATTCTATCGGGAGGAGTGAAGCATCCCCAGACCCTCCCCGCACAGCTGCTTGTACCTGGGGAGCGTGGAGGAGTTACCCCAGGAGGAGCGGGAGCATGGGCTGCAGTTGATGGGCGGCCAGTGGTGCCTGACTGCCTCTCCCACCTCTGACATACTGACATGAGTCACCGAGTGTCAGCCACACCCCCGGCACGATTGTCCCGTTCATTGCAGGAGATGTCCGGAATGACATTTACATCACTCTGATCCATGGCGAGTTTGACAAAGGGAAGAAGAAGACACCCAAGAACGTGGAGGTGACCATGTCTGTGTTTGATGAAGAGGGCAACCTCCTGGAGGTACGTGGGTCCCAGGAGCCAGTGCCCCCACCATCACGGTTGCAGGGCCTGGCTGTATGTGTTCTCCACCATAGGGGGGCTCGGCCTTCTCCCAGATGCCCTGGCTTTGGGTCCAGAGTGCCTTGAATTCTGGCAGCTAGAGATGGAAGACTTGGTTCTCCCATGAATGAAAGAGGAGAGGGAGGGGTGGCCCGGGGGCCCGGGCAGACATCAGGCTTGTGGCTTCGATGGCTCGTGACTGAGCTGGCCTGCTGGTGCTGATGTGGTGATAGGAAGCACCAAGACGCATGCGCTGCCCCTCCTCCAGATCCCCAAAGGAAACAGATATTCAGAGTTCGCTAAGCCAGAGAATATTCTGCATCAGAGGGCTGTGTGGGGCAGGCTGTGTGTCCACATCAGTGGAGCACTTTCTCAGCTTTGCTCAACAGCCTGCAGCCTGGTGTACCGAACGTGGAGGGTGAGAGGAGTGTAAACGTGAGGGAAGATTTCGTATTCTCAAATAGCTGGCCATGACCGTGTGAGGCCTGGCCTTCCCTGGTCACTGGCCACTCTTCCCTGAGAGGGCAGAAAGAGAGAAGAGAGAACAAAGACCACAGGACTGGGAAAACTTCAGATGGTGTTTGAGAACGTAAAGGAAAAGGGTAGAACTGGAACTCGAGGCATGAGCCTGTAATCTCAGCTACTTGGCTTTGAAGCCAAATGGAACAAACAAAAAAAAGTTTGTGAGACTGTATCTCAACTACTGAAGCTGGATGTGAAGGTGGGTGCCTGTCACCCCAGCTACTGTGGGAGGCATCAATAGGAAGATCACGGTCTAGCCCTGTGGGATAAAGAATGAGAGCGAAAAGGACTGGGGGTGTGGTTCAAGCGGTAAAAATTCAGTTCCTCACACCTCAAACTCAATGAAACAGATGCCAGAGCCAGGCCTAGCCCAGATGTGTTGGAAGGGGGGGTGCTTGTGGGGCTGTGTGAGTGATGCGTGCGTGCTCTCCAGACAGTTCTATGTGTAGACACAACTTCTCCAGACAGTTGGGTGTATCTTCTCCTCATTGTTTTTTTTTTTCCATCCCAAAAGAAAGCGATCTACCCTGGCGCTGGGTACGAGGGCATCTCAGAGTACAAATCGGTTGTGTACTACCAGGTCAAGCAGCCCTGCTGGTATGAGACGGTCAAGGTGAGCACTCCCTGAACCCAGAGGGCCCTGGGGCCAGGTCTCCTTTCCTCCCCTGTCCTTATCACTGTCTCTTTCCTTCCTCTCTCTAACATTCTCCCCCTAAGTCCAAGCCATAGATAAGCAGCCTGTGGCTGGCCACGGGAGATGAATGGGGAGTCCTAAGCCATATCATTTTATCTTGAGTGAACTCTATACTTTGAACCTGCTTCTCATTCGTGAAAGTCTGCGGAACCGCATAGAGAAGCATATAGTGACTCAGGTGTTTACTTGTTGGTCCCTAGCTGAGTTTCCTCTTTTCACTCAGTCAGAGGTATCCTCTGCCACCCACCAGTGGCCCTGAGGTGAACACGTACCTGCTGGGATGCCCTCTTGCTAATCAGAGAATTAAGGGTCGGAACTTCCCAGTGTCTCCCCAACATGCTAGAACCTCTCAGCATCAGAGCCTCTGCCCCTGCCCTTCTTCAGCCCCAGGCTGTATGTCATGGGTTGTGCCAGGCATTGGCGCTTTCCAGAGAAAAGTCAGAAACCAAAACCTTGCAATCACATCTTCCCCAGAGACTCCATTTGTTACTGAAATCCGAAAACGAGACTCACCCTAGGAAACCAGGCTGCTAGCAAATACTCACATTGAGCCTCATTCTCTTCCGAGTAGCTGTAAGCAAGGGGCTTGAACTTAAAAAGAGGGGATAAGGAACCAGAGGTATGGCTCCAGGGATAGAACTGCAACCCTGATGGGAAAAATGGAAGAAAAACAAGAGGCCTTGAGTTCAAACCCTGGACCTGTATTAAAAAATAAAAAATAAAAGTAGATGAAAGTTCAACATGATATATTTTCTGATTTCTCTGATCTGAATGACATACTATATGAATCAAAATATCATAGTGTATCCTAAAACTATGTGCAATTATTAGATGTGAAATAAAAATAAGCCCATTAAAACTGAGCCTAGTCTAGTGCTGTTAACTCATACCCATAATCCTAGCTACTCAGGAGGCTTAGGTTTGAGGATCACAGTTTGAAGCCAGGAGACTCTCAACTCTAGTGAACCAGCAAAAAGTCAGAAGTAGAGGTATGGATCAAATGGTAGAATACCAGCCTTGAGCTTTAAAAAAGGTCAAGCAAACACAAGAGGCCCTGGGTTCCAGCCCCAGTCAGTACCTATGCAAAACTAGCAGCACTGAACATGAATCCCTGAAGTCGAGCCTTGAGTGTGAGGTGCTATGTCTTACAGAGTTCTGACACCCTCCCTCCCCCCCTCCCTCCGAGCAGGTATACATCCCCATCGACGATGTCACTCGATGCCACATCCGGTTTACCTTCCGACACCGATCATCTCAGGAATGTGAGTGTCACTGTGACAGATTTCCAGGAAAACAAATAAGCAAAAGGGCAGCTTTGCCTCGCATGCGTCGTGGATCTGGAGAGACACTTGAAAAGTGATTTCCGAATTCTGAATCGTGTGTCTCCAGGGTGGCGACCCTCTAGATGGGATGTTCCCGGTGTCCGCTGACCGTCTGGGAGAGGGCATGGAGGGAAAGATTCTGGGGAACATGAACCATCTCCAACTGGGGCCTGTGCCATGTGGCTGCACATCAGAACAAAGGGAGAATTCTCCATCCCCACCCTCGCCCCTTGGCCTCCTGGACTTCCGTGCTGCCCACACACGCGTTTCTGTCTTTTCCAGCCAGAGATAAGTCAGAGCGAGCTTTTGGGGTGTCCTTCGTGAAGCTGATGAACCCAGATGGCACCACCGTTCAGGACGGGCGGCATGACCTGGTGGTGTACAGGGTGAGATGGCAGAGTGAGCGCCCCAGCCATCGGGCTTAGGTGTAGGCATCGAAATCTGGATGGATTTGCCCCTGCAAACTCCAGAAACCCCAACGCCCAAGGAATGCCTCAGGGTAGAGTGCCTGCCCGGCAAGCAAAGGCCCTGAGCACAAATTCCAGTACTGCCACACAGGAGAGCGTGCTGTGGCCCTGGGTGGCAAGGGCCCGGTGGCCTCCTCTCCCGTTACTGTGTGGCACTGCAGTGCCCAGGGGGCATGGCTAGCGCGTGGTGGATGTGACGGGATGTTGTCTCCTATCACCATGACGTAGATGCTCTTTCTGTGCCACCGGGACCTGCGTTAGTTCTGGCAGTGACTCGAATCTATGTTTGTTGTTGTTGTTCTGATCCTGGGGTTTGAACTCGAGGCCAGGGCACTATCCCCGAGTTTGCTTTGCTTAACCCTGGAGCCAGAGTTCCACTTCTGGCTTATGGTGATGAATTGGAGATAGGAGTCTCGTGGACTTTCCTGTCCATGCTGGCTTTAAACCATGATCCTCAGATCTCGGTTTACTCCTTTTCCTACTCTGTGTTGAAATAGTGTCTGAGTGCTGAAGCACTGTGGAGTTGGAGGTTGTGACTTGATGAAGTCCCGTGTTAACCGTGGTCCTGCATGCCTGCTTGAACGTATTTCATATGCAGGTGGCACACAGGCTGCCCATTCTCTGCCATTCCTGGTGTGCTTTCGTTTCAGGGTGATAACAAGAAAATGGACGATGCTAAGTTCTATCTGACCCTGCCTGGGACCAAGGCAGAGATGGAAGAAAAGGAGCAGCAAGCGTCCAGCAAGGACAGCACGAAGGACAGCTTCCAGATTGCCACCCTCATCTGTTCCACAAAGCTCACCCAGAACGGTAGGGGGGCAGGGTGTCCTGGACACATGAGCTGACCACTGCCCCTTCCGGGCTGTCTGGTTACACTCACCGGCCTGGTCCACATGGTTCCTGAGGCAGGATGCTGGGTGCTTCCGTTCTGCCCTCTGCTCTTCCAGGATCTTCCAGGCAGGACTGTCTAATAAGTCTTAGGGTTGTTTTGTTGTTATTGTTTTTTAAATCCATCATTAAAACAGTGAAAATCATTTTCGTACTTCTTTGTGGGTATGTATGTGCCAGAATAAGGGCTTGATTGAACTCAGGGCCCTTAGCTTTTTCTCTCAGGGATTGCACTTGAGCCACACTTCCACTTTTGGCTTTTTTGCTTATTAATAGACATAAGAGTCTCATGGACTTTCCTGCCTGGGCTGGCTTTGAACCTCAGCGCTTACATCTCAAATTTCTGAGTAGCTAGGATTACAGATGTGAGCCACCAGTGCCCGGAAGTGGTCATGATTCTGAAGCAAATGAGTGCCTACGTATCAATTGCCCTTTTCCCTTCCAGTCTGCCCAGATGTAGATTGTGATAAGAGAGAGAATAAGCAAGACAGCAGACTGAAAGCTGGAAGGTTATCTACTTAAAATTATTTTTATTGTTATTATGAAGCTGATACATAGGGAGGTAACCGTTCCATAAGTCATGTAACAAGTACATTTTTCAGTTTTCATTTTTATGACTCTCAAGTCCTTGCTCAAGAACTGTAAGACCCAGGCAGGTGATGTGTTGGCTGTGCATTAGCAATTAACTTCTTTCTTCTTGAAGAATGGAAGGCATTCTCTTAGACTGCAAATTGAAATGTGAGCTATTCCTTGAATTCACAGCACAGATGCACAGTTGCCTTTTCTAGAGAATTCAGTAACTATGTCATAAAAGGGTCTGGATTGCTCCTTCCAATGCCTGTGCTTTGTCTGCCCCTGCAGTTGACCTATTAGGCCTGTTAAATTGGCGTTCCAACTCCCAGAACATCAAGCACAATCTCAAGAAGCTCATGGAGGTGGATGGAGGAGAGATTGTTAAAGTATGTGAATCTTCATAGCTACGTCTAGTGTGTGTGTGTGTGTGTGTGTGTGCTGGAACTTGAACTCAGAGCTTGATCACTATCCCTTAGCTTCTTCTACTCAAGGCTGGCACTCTGACCACATGAGCCACACCTCCACTTCTGCTTTTTCTAGTTTAATTGGAGATGAGTCTCAGAGACATTCCTTCCTGGAATGGCTTCATGCCACGGTCCTCAGATTTCATCTGGGATTACAGGCGTGAGCTTCGCAGACCCAGTAAAATGGAACCTGTGTCTTTAGTTCACCATTTTCAGCCAGTCATAGTTAATAAATGACTTCTTGTCAGCATGGCTCATGTGTTAGAAAATGGTATTGTAAAATGAGTTTTGGTGGGCGGGCATATTATTGTTCCCAAATTTCTAGCACACCAGCAGATACAATTTTATGTGAGCCAAATGAAGTCACGGAAGTAAACCAATCTGTTTTTCTCGCCCTTCAGTTCTTGCAAGATACACTGGATGCGCTTTTCAACATCATGATGGAAATGTCAGACAATGAAACGTACGACTTCCTTGTGTTTGATGCACTGGTAAGTGGCTCAGCTCTCACGCTCACACTCAGAGGAAAATGCCATGGGAGGTTCCACGCTGTGTTTGTGGTGAGAACTTACCATTATCGGCCCTCAGAAAACCCATCTGTGTCTCCCTTTCTCTTATGCTGTTTTCTTCCCCGGCCTGGGTCATCTGTTTACCAAATGCTCTGCTTTGGGCTGCCAGCTCCTTGCAGTCGGCGGGGTGGGCTTGTATCGGTCATTCACAGCAATCAGTCACAAGCCTCACCCCTAATGATCTCTCCGTGAGTGTGAAGTGAATTTCAACCTGAAGAGGTGGCCTGGGCTCTGAAAGAGTAGCATAGCAGTGATTCAGAATTGTTCCAGCAGGAGAAGGAGTCCAGCTGGTTGGCGGGATGCTTGGCCCACTGGCCGAGGCGGTTCACAGTCTTCCCCCTTTCACAGGTATTCATCATTTCACTGATAGGAGACATCAAGTTCCAGCATTTTAATCCTGTCCTGGAGACCTACATTTACAAGCACTTCAGTGCCACCTTGGCATACGTGTATGTCTCAGGGGAATGGTGTGGTGGTGGGCTATTGGGTTGGGGTTCCAGGAGCTGGGTGTTTAAGAAATGAGAGGAACCTGGACCTGGGTTGGGTAGAGGCGCTGTGAGCATGGAGCTTGGTTGTAAATGTCCAGACAGAGAGAAGGAGCCTGGGAAAGAGCTCGTGTTCCCAGCCTTTCTTCTGGACAAGGCTATATTTATATTTTACTTCATTCATTCACTTTTGTGCAAGTATTAGGGCTTGAAGTCAGGGACTCTCCTTCCTGCTTAGCTTTTTTTCTGCTCAAGGCTGGTGCTCTACCATTTGAGCCACACCTACACTTCCAGCATTTTGCTGGTTGCTTAGAGATAAGAGTCTTCCTGATGTGTCTCCCTGGACTGGTTTCGAACCAAGATCTTTAGACCTCAGCCCTCCTGGATTGCAAGTATGAGCCACCAGTGTCCAGACAGACACTGTTGTTGTTTGTTTTTTCTTTTAATAATCCAGAACATGTAGTTAAAAAAAATTGAAGTCATTTAGGAACAGAATCCAGGACAAACTTAGAATCTGGTTGTCAGCAAAATTTAACAATGAGTCTGGATGTCAGGGGATTAAGCAACGAAGCCAGGCCAGAAAATCAGGTGGAGACCTCCGCCCTGAGCCGCCCGCAGTGCTTCATGTTCCCGTTTGCTCTCAGGAAGATAGGATTTTTTTTTTCCTGACAAGGCCAACTTGCAACTCTTACACACAGCAGCCCTCTAGGGCCTCGTGTCCACTCTGATACTGGACTCTCACTGTCATTGAACATAGCCTGTCACCTCCCCCACCCCGCTTACCTGCAGTCACTGTGCCAAGCATCACCATCTGCATGCCACATCGCTGGCACTGGCAAACTCACTTTTGGGTGATGGCTTATGCCAGGTCATCTTATGTTCAGGGCTGCTGACTCCCACATCAGAAGACTACATCTTTTTCTTCTTAGTCCTGGGGCTTGAGCTCAGAACCTGGACCCTGTTCCTGAGTTTTTGTGCTCTAGACTAGCACTCTACCACTTGAGCCACAGCACCGTTTCTAGCTCTTTGGCCACTAATTGGAGATGAGGGTCTCATAGAATTTCCTGTCTGTCCTCAGACCTCAGCTCTCTGAGTAACTATGATTATAGGCATGAGCCTTACCATCTGAATGCAAGATTAACACCACCCATAATTCAAAGACACAAAAAGAAATCTAAAATCCCTGTGGAGTTTTGCCTGTTGAGGGGGTTGTAAAGTCAAAGTCCTCCCTGCACTCAGAGACGTTTCTCTCTGCAACCATGGAACTTAGATCCCAGTGGACAGGAGGGATTAGCTTTCTTAAGACTTTCTTGAGCAGGAGTCATCTGCCCTTCAACGGATATCTGAAGATACTAGCCATGAAAACATCCTAATTGAATTGATGACTTCATGGCAGGCAAGAGGCCCTGGGTTTGATTCCTGGGTACAACAACAACAACAAAAGACCAAGAAATAAAACAGAAACGGTCTTCTGATTGAATCTCTTCAGTGATTCCATTCCTTAAATCCTTCCTTTTAATCCCAGGATTTAATCGAGTATTTCTAAACAAAAGGGACAGGGGATGTTCCAAACTTAGACCACAGAGAAGCCAGCTAGAACAGCACAGAGTGAGCTTGTTCTGGCACGTTCCAAGGAGAATTGTGGTTCTACATCTTACCTTGCCATCTCCGACCCCAGTTCTCAGAGCACCCCTCCCTTGCCTGTGACTTCACCTTCCTTCCCTCCTTTCTTAAGGAAACTCTCCAAGGTACTGAACTTCTACGTGGCCAATGCCGACGACTCCAGCAAGACAGAGTTGCTCTTCGCTGCCCTGAAAGCCTTGAAATACTTGTTCAGGTTCATCATCCAGTCCCGCGTGCTGTACCTGAGGTGAGCGGGTTTGTCGCCACTTCCTTTACTCCTTGGGCCCGTGGCCGTCTACGAACCAAAGGCAGATTGTGACGGTGTTAGAGGAGATCTGGGAGCGGTTCAGGGTCAATTCCAATCAGCAGAATCCTGAAGCTGTCTTCATAGCAGGACTGAAGGGTGCAGGGTTATAGGTGGCACTTGGTGGGGGAAGGGTTTCATATGGGGTGACCATTCTAGGGAGAGAGCTTCCTGGGACTGAAAGGAGCTAGGTGGCATGAGGGGACTTCAGTGCAAGAAAGGATCCATGGTATCACATTGAAATCGTTGCATCTCCCGTATGGGAAATGGATTATGGAGGATAGAGTGAGAGCCAGGGCCTGCCTGATAGACTGAAGTAGCTCAGGTGTGAGACGCAGAGGCTGCGGCTGAGGGAGCAGAGTCCCAGGGACTTGCCGTCACGCTGTATGGACAATGAGAGAAAGGGCCATAGTAGCCCTCAGATTTGGGGTAGGGAATGCTGCTAAAGTTTTAGCTAGCTGCTAAAACTTAGACTGCTCAGAGCTGAACAGCAAAGCCCAGTACCTCTCCTTTCTTTAGATTTGTTAATTTTGAGAGACTTTGGGGACTAACTTGCAAGTAAAGTTCTTTTCTAGTTGTGCCAAGCAGGTGAGTTGAGAATAGCCCATCACTCCATTACTGTCTACTGTGTAATTTCCTCAGAGTGTTTTTGCCCTGTTAGGCCCATATAATGTACAAGTTCTGTATCTCTATCCACAGTGTTCGGGACCAGAAGCAACTTGGGTTTCGGAATTTTTTTTTTTAAATTTTGGAATATTTGCATGAGTACATAGCTCCTACCTACTCAGGAGGCTGAGATCTGAGGATTGTGGTTCAAAGCCAGCCTAGGAGGGAAAAACATGAAACTCCAGTGTCTAGTAATCACCAAAAAAGCTGGAATTAGCTTCCACACGGGCTCCAGCATTGTTTTTTGAGACCGCAAATCTTCCTTTACAATCTCTTTGAAACATGCACAATCCAACTTCTTCTCTCTCTTTCCTTTTAAGATTCTATGGTCAGAGCGAAGATGGAGATGAATTTAATGACTCAATCCGCCAGCTATTCCTTGCTTTTAATACACTGATGGACCGGCCCCTGGAGGAAGCCGTCAAGATCAAGGTCAGCCTGGGGTCCCCTGGGGGCTGTCAAGGCGCTGGGTAAAGGTGCTCTGGTCCCCAGGACCTGAGCCATGGGTTAACTGGTGGGTAGTTACAGGACTTGGAAAAGCCAAGGAGAAAGGGTCTGGGGAGGGAACGGGGTGTAAAACATTATCTCGCATATGCAGGCTCTGAGTTCCAACCTCAGGACCATAGGGGGCGAAAAATAGCAAAAACAGAATAGTAATAAAGAAAAACCCACATTCTGCCCTTAAAATACATTGGCCTGTTCACATGTCACTTAGCCATGTTAAGCTACCTGTTAGATGTCCCCAGGGGTCGCTGGCATGACCCTGTTGGCCCGCTCATTTCAGTAAACTGGTCCTCACGCTTTTGTTAAGGTGAATGTTTTCTTCTCTCCTCCCCTGGTTCCTCCAGAAGTGCCAAGCCACCCACGTCTTCTCAAACGAGAAATGACATAAAGCCTTAGGTTCTTTCTGGCAATGTTGTGCCGCAGACCCTAAGAATATAGACCGATAACTCCCAGGTAGCGGGAAATGGCTGGCGGGAACAGGCCACATGTCCTGGGGCTCCCGTGGGCTCGGAGCTGGTTTCGAAGGGTCAGTTGAGCATGTCCGGGCTGCCTCCCCTCTGCGAGGCTCCAGCCCTTTCCCCTGGAGTCTAGCAATAAGTCGTGGATTTGTGACAGGCCCCTGGTGGGTTTCTTGCAGGGGGCGGCTCTGAAGTACCTCCCTAGCATAATTAATGATGTCAAGTTGGTCTTCGATCCTGTGGAGCTCAGGTAATTACCAGATACCACTTGTACCTTGCTAGGGGTTTACGAGTGCTTTTGCTCTAGAAAGTACAGGAAACACCTTATTATGCTCAATGCAATGCTGTAGAACAAATGGAAGCACTTACAAAGCCTGCCCCGAGAGGCAGATGTGCACTTTCTCTGGGGACCTGTGGGCTGGAAAGTGTCTGCAGAAGCAAGTCACATTCCAGTGTACTTAACTGCAAAAGGCATTTGGTGGGGCTGAAGGCTAAGGCCCTACCCGGTGATGGTGGATGGGCATGGACAGCCAGTGGGTGTCCCCTGGCTCTTATTGGAATCCCAAGGGAGCCAGGTACAGGCTTCAGCAACACCCGAGGGCTCCAGTTACTGGGAGTTTTGTGGGCACAACTCTCAGGGTAGAAGGGAAAGTTGTGTGAGGACACTAGCTCAGCAGAACAAGCCCATACACCTGGGGTGTCTCTTCCAGCGTGCTCTTCTGCAAGTTCATTCAAAGCATTCCTGATAACCAGTTAGTCCGGCAGAAACTCAACTGCATGTCCAAAGTGGTGGAAAGCAGCCTCTTTCAGCAGTTAGGTAAGTCCCAGCCTAGAATGGCCACCTTCGGAGGCCCTTGGCACTGGCTTGCTTTCTTTTGTCTTGCTCATCTTGTTTTTGTGCCACTAATGTTCTGGCCACATCATTGATATTGAAAGACTTCCCGGGCAACGAGTTTTAAGAACCCAGGCCACACTGGGTGTGATGATGGATGACTATAATCCCTGCTAATCAGGAGATACAGATGGGCGAATCCTAGTCCAAAAGTGAAGGAGACCCCTCTCCACACACAGGCCACATGTTTGTTCCTGTAAGCCCTGCTGCACAGGAGAATCATGTAGGAAGATCTCACTCTACAGCTAGCCCCAAGCAGAAGTGTGAGACCCCGTCTGAAAAGTAGCCAGAATAAAAATGAGCTGAGGGTGTGTTTCAAGTAAGTGGTCGAGGACCCGCCTAGCAGGCACCAGTCCATCAGTTCAAACTCCAAGACCAGTGAAGAAAGAGAGTCACAAAAGCTGGTGTCAGTTGACTATTTCCAAGTTAGTTGAACAGCTAAAATGATGTGTGGAATGTTTCATCAGAATAATCAGCAAGATAACTTCATCCTCAAAAGAGGAACCGCAGGCAACCCAGGCAGATGGTTCTTCCCCCTTTACCAGTGTTCAGGGTATGGGGAAGGAGGGCTGTGTGCCAGGCCCCACTTGTACCATCCCAGGGGAGCTGACATGGCATATCTGTTCCCTGTACAATGACATCACCTTAGTAGCTGACCTCAGTGTTACACCTGGGATATCTGCATCTGTTGTTATTAGATTTCTTGATCCTGGCCATTCTAACTGGAGTGAGATGG
The DNA here is from genome assembly GCF_031878675.1 of Megascapheus bottae. Classification (NCBI taxonomy): domain Eukaryota; kingdom Metazoa; phylum Chordata; class Mammalia; order Rodentia; family Geomyidae; genus Megascapheus; species Megascapheus bottae. Next base: position 37,357,850 of record NC_143528.1, read on the forward strand.
AATCTTAGAGTTGTTTTGATTTGCATTTCTTTTATGGCTAGAGATGTCGAGCATTTCTTCATGTATCTATAGGCCATTCTTATTTCTTCTTCAGAGAAGACTCTCTTTAAGTCTTTGGCCCATCTTTTAATGCGATGGTTGATACTTTGGAGATTAGTTTTGGAGTGGTTCAATTTTTTGAGCTGTTGATATATTTTAGATATGAGGCCTTTGTCCGTTGTATGGTTAGTGAAGATCTTCTCCCATTCTGTAGGCTTCCTAATTAATTTACTATGTCCTTTGCCATACAGAAGCGCTGCAGTTTAATGCAGTCCCACTTACCCAGCCTTTCTCTGATTTGTTGTGTTTCTAGGTCCTTATTGAGAAAGTTTCGACCTGTGCCAAGGAGATCTAGTGTATCTCCTATTCCTTCTTGTAAAGTTTTCAGTGTGTCGGCTTTTACCTCGAGGTCTTTGATCCATTTGGAGTTAATCCTAGTGCAGGGTGACAAAGAAGGATCCAACTTTAGTTTTCTGCAGGTGCTTAACCAGTTCTGCCAGCACCACTTGTTGAAAAGGCTGTCTTTCTTCCATTGTATTTTTTTGGCTCCCTTATCAAAGATTAGGTGGCCTTGGGCCAGGAATTTGGCCTAGTGGTAGAATGCTTGCCTAGCATGTACGAAGACCCGGGTTCAATTCCTCGGTACCACATACATAGAAAAAAGCTGGAAGTGGTGCTGTGGCTCGGGTGGTACAGTGCTAGCCTTGAGAAAAGTCCAAGGACAGTGCTCAGGCCCTGAGCTTAAGACCAGGACTGGCAAAGGGGAAAAAAAAAAAAAAAAAGATTAGGTGGCCATAGGTCTGTGGTTTAATATCTGGGTCCTCAGTTCTATTCCATTGGTCTTCAGAGCTCTGGGACAGCACCCAGGCCGAGTTCAACCTCCTTGACCCACAAAAAAAAAAAAAAAAAGAACAAGAGGAAGTCCAATTTCTGGTTCTTTTTCTTTGATCCAAGACCTACTAGAGTAGGTCTTCTATTGCAATCGCCCTGGGTGAGGACATCTCTTCCAGTGACTTCCTAGCACATAGGAATATTTCCAGCAGAGGCCTCAGAAGTCAGGAAGGTTGGATAGAATGTTGGTGGGAGAACCCTCTTGGCTTTGCCCACGTCCAGTTATAGACTTAAGTTCAAATCGCAGCTCTCAGTCTCTCAGCTTCTGTTTCTGTGGAAGGAAGGACTAGAACTGGATGGTGTCCTGTGGCTTCTTTGGACTCTTGATATTTTCTGACCTCTGTTAATTAGTGATCTGAAATTCCAAATGTTTCTAACATGTGGTGGGAAGTAATATGAATGTCTTCAGGACGCTAGTGAATGCTCTTCAATAGAAACCATTTTACAAAGCATTCTGACATGTCACAATAAACTCTCTAAGATATAGAGAAGTGGGGCCAGGTATGAGTAGCTCATACCTATAATCCTAGCTGCTCAGGAGGCTGAGATCTGAGGAGTTGGAAGTTCAAAGCTAGCTCAGGTGGGAAAGACTCTTATCTCCAGTAAATGACTAGAAAACCAGAAGTGGCGTTGTGGCTCAAAGTGGCAGAGTGCTAGCCTTTAGACAAAGAGCTCAGGGACAGCGCCTAGGCCCTGAGTTCAAGCCCCATGACCACCAAAAAGAAAGGGAGAGAGGAAGGGAGGGAGGGAAGGAGGGAAAGAAAGAAAAGTGGGATTCAATGGTTCATGCCTATAATCCTGGCTACTTAAGAGGCTGAGATCTAGAGGGTCACAGTTCAAGACAGCCTAAGAAGAAAGGTCCGTGAGATTCCATCCCCATTTAACTAGCAAAAGGCTGGGCTAGAGGCATAGCTCAAGTAGTAGAGCACCAGCCATGAGTGACACGAGGCTGAAGTTCTGCACCTGAAGCCATGTGCTTCTAGTGCAAGGAGGCCTGCTCTGCGGGGCTGCCTGCTGGAGGCCTGCTCTGCGGGGCTGGCTGTGTGGAGCTGCAGGAGGGGGTGGCAGTCCCGAGGCTGTGAGCCTCCACGTGTCCTCCGTAGAGTGCCGCGAAGTGCTCCTGCCACTGCTGACGGACCAGCTCAGCGGCCAGCTGGATGACCACTCAAGCAAGCCAGACCCTGAGGCCAGCTGTCAGCTCCTCAGCAGCATCCTGGAGGTGCTGGACAGGAAGGACGTGGTGAGTGGCCGCCCATCTTGACGTCTCTGCGGGAAAGGCTGGTGAGCTGAGAACATGGGGCTCGGCGGCTGGACAGACCCGAGGCTCACGTGGAGATCTGGCCCCAGGAGCCCTGCAGACAGGTTTGCCCGGCACTGACCACGTGGCTAGCCATCGAGAGCCTACGAAGCCTCAGTGATCTTCCAAGGCCCACTGGGACTTCCTCTTCTCCATCTTCCCATCGACCCTCTCCTGTCCTCTCTGTTGATTTCTCTGGAGCCCAGGGGAAATAGTGTTATGGGTTTTGTTTTTGTGCCAGTACTAGGGCTTGAACTCAGGGTCAGAGTGCTGTCCCTTAGATCGTTTGCTCAAGGCTGATACTCTACCCCTTGAGCCTCAGCTCCACTTCTGGCTTTTCTGGTGGTTAATGGACATTTCTGTCCAGACTGGCTTTGAACCATGATCCTCAGGCTTCTGAGTAGCTAGAATGACAGGTGTGGGGTGAACAGGGCAGGTGGGGGGGGGTGTTCTGGTCACTCTCAGCTGGTTTCATTTGTAGAATCATGTCCTTCTATGCTACCATCCATCCATTGGGAGAAGGGATTGCCTCCCAGGGAAAAGCCAGGATGAGACCTAAGGAGAGAACTCTTCTGTGCGAGGTTCCCCTGGAAACAAGGGAAGCTGAGGGACTGGGGGCGTCACAGTCGGTGTCTCCCCTGCAGGGCCCCACGGCGGCACACATACAGATGATCATGGAGCGGCTGCTGCGGAGAATCAACCGGACGGTGATCGGGATGAACCGGCAGTCCCCCCACATCGTGAGTGCCTCTCTGTGGCTTCCCTGTGGTCCGCCGTGCAGGGGACCTGGCCCCTCACATGAATACATGATAATGACTCCATGGGTGAAAGGTGCAGATGCAATTATAAGTACAAGAATTATACGTACGGGGAATTATACACACGGGGGATTGTTCACACAGGGAATTATACACACGGGGAATTATGCATACAGGGAATTATACGTACAGGGAATTATAAGTACAAGGAATTATACATACGGGGAATTATACACACGGGGAATTATATGTACAGGGAATTATACACACGGGGAATTATATGTATAGGGAATTATACACACGGGGAATTATATGTACAGGGGATTATACACACGGGGAATTCTACATAGAGGAGGTAGTTAGAAAGTCTTCCCTCTCTCCTAAAGGGAAGCTGTGCCAGATTCACAGAAATCATGTTGTTCTCTGATCTGCAGGCCTGTCACAGGGTGGTACCGGGAAGGTGGGAGGCTGTTGACCTCACAAGTTGAAATGACATTAATCATGTCTTTATTCCCAGCTATCGGGGCGTTAGAGTCATGGCACCCACATGTTTGTCCACAGAGTTGCCTCTCCTGTCCTCACCCCTTGCCACGGGCAGTGTGCTCACAGTGTGATACCCCTTCCCCCCAACTCCATGTCCCTTATCAGAAATGCTCGGGACCAAACTCAGGGCTTGAGATTTGGGATTTGTTTGGATTTGAGACTATTCCAGTGTGCAGATATAAGGACAGAGTACCACCGCCCAAGCCTCTGAACTCCAGAATGCTCCATTCTCAAGCTCCTTGGAGCACTGCAGATCTCTGGTTTTTCCAGTTGGGAATATTCCACTGTCCCTTTCCTCTTCTTCCTGGCCTTCTTTCGCATTCATATTTGTTTGACCACTCGAAGTATTTCAGACATCTCTTTCCGTGGGCTTTCTCCATTGCAATCCTCTTCTCTGAGAAGCTCTGAGCCTGCAGTTGCATCTAGTTGAGATCTTCGGATTCATGTGGCTGGACCCACAGGTTTCCTTCTCAGTCGAAGACCTGGTCAGAGTTCTAGGGGCCCCTGCCAAGTTCATGGCATGTGGATTTCCCAAGGCGGGTGGTCTGGGAGTCTTGGAGCTGCATGTTCTTTCTCTCCAGGGTAGCTTCGTGGCCTGCATGATCACCATTCTGCAGCAGATGGATGACAGCCACTACAGCCACTACATCAGAACCTTCAAGACCTCCCACGACATCATTGTAAGTCGTCTGCATCTGTTTGTTCCTTCAGATAGGGTCTTGCTCAGAGCTCAGTCTGACCTCTAATCTAGGATCTTCTCACCTCAGCCTCCTGAGCATCACCAGGCTCACTCCTCAAGAGTTTGTATATTAACTGCAACTGCACAGCATGGTCACATGATCTCCCACGCGGGCCCCCTCCCCTGGGATGTGACTGTCCACAGGGACTGCAGAAGGGACAGGTCATTCCTGTCTTCCTTATTTCTCCCAGTGTCTTGCATATGTTGCCCAGGCTACCTTGGGCAGGTGATCTCCCTATTGATATCTTCCATTTAGCTGGAATTATAGGCATGTTTGAGCCCACCCAACTTTTTGTTAACATGGAGTATGGCTGACTTTGCACCTGAGCTGCCTTCAGACCACAATCCTCTCCCTCTCCTCCTGTGGCAGAGATCAGGGAGGTGGGGTCCAATCTTCTATGCCTCAGACTCCTGCCTTCTACATCTTACACTGAGAGAGTGTGTGTGCAGGGGACTGAAGGACTTGTAGCTTCCTCCTTGTCTGCCACCCACCTGCCAGGTGCTGGGGCCCATGTGGTTATACCAGAGCTGGGTCGGGGCAGTGAATACTAGACCATAGGGCCAGCCTGCAGGCCTGCAGATGGGAGAGAACTAGGGTGAGAGTCCAGGAGGAAAAGACAGATGGCTGCTTAGGTAATGACTTCCTCCACAGGTGGAGAATGCCGTGGATAAGAACAGCTTTGAATTCCGGCTCTTCCACTTCCTTGTAGGAAATGAGAGGCAGGCAGCTTCATCTCACTAAAATCATTTCCTGATCCCTAAGGAAATACTTGCCTCGAGGATTAATGTGATTATCCATCGATAGTCCCCTGGGGAATCTCGGGCTCTGTGCTTCAAAGGCATATATAGAGCTAATGCCTAGGAAAAATACCTAGCTCTAATATATAGATCATGTTATATGTAAAATATTACATATAATGTATATATATTACATATATAATGCATGCAGTGAGATTATATATTATAGCTAACTCCTATGTTTTATATATCATCTATATTACATTATTATATAGAATATTCTAGATGTTATATAGTATATATGTGCACTATACTTTATTAGTGTAGATATTACATAACAAAACATTATTGATATTGGGCTATAAGATAAAACTCACATAAAGTATTTTATCAATTTCTTAAAAGATTTTTCTTGAGAAAGCAGCTACAGTAGGGATACTTCAAGTCCACAGTGGAACAGGGGCTATTCGACTCCTTAGTTAGTTGGGAAGAAAGCAGGCTGAGCCCCTGATCTCCTGGCAGCTGGTGGCATCTAATTAGAGAGAGCCATTGCCCCCAAAGTGTGGGCTAAGGCCTGAAGAGGCCACATCCTCACCATGAGCCTCCAGTTTTCGGTGGCAAAGCTACCAGCAAGGCCTGTTTGTCTGGGATTTTCTCTGTATTCCTGTCACTGTCTTCTGAGTAAGTCCCACACGAGACTCGGCAGGGGTGAGTCACAGGACCTCTTGTGATTCTCTGCTTTGTGACAGCAACTGTTAACTCAGAAAGTCAATTGGTATAGAATGCAAAACCAAGCATCAGGTATGGTGTCGAGCACGCTGCTGTTAAACCTTGTTGTTCAAACGGTGAGCTTTGGTTGGTTTGAACAAACGCATGACCTAGGGCAGTGGATGAATGGGTGGAGATGAGTGATGACAAAGGTGGATGGCTGGAAAATGGTCTCAGAATGGAGAATGTGAAGGCTGACTTCCTGGGGAATCCCAAGAAGAAATGAAAAACAGCAAGACTTGCTAGGCAACGCCACGCCCACCCCCAGTCAGAGCCCACCCCCTCTAAGCCAGCGCCAGGCCCACTCCTGGGCCACTGGGTGTCTGAAGGACTAGTTAAATTGACCAAGGACCCAGAAACACATTTTTAGAAATAGGGTGCCAGGCTGCATGCCTGTAATCTTAGCTACTCAGGAGTCTGAGACCCAGAGAGTAGCGATGTGAAGCCAGCTGGGGCAAAAAAGTTCAAAGCACTTAGTATCCAATTCACTAATAAAAAGCCCAGCAGGACGCATGGCTGTACTGGTAGAGTGCCATCTTTGAGCTCGAGGCTGAGCAGTTAGCAGGCCTTTGAGTTGAAACCCCAGTACAGGAGAGAGCAAACGCATACCCAGGCCTCCCGCCTTAAAAGTGCCTTGCTCTTTACAACTACACCTGATGACCAGACAGAGGTGAGGATCAGAGCGACAGAAAGCAGGCTGGGTTTTCATCTCAGATCCCACAGGCGGTGGTCTAGATTTAGCCCCGCTCTCCCCGCCCGCCCCCTAAAAATGGCTCCCAAATTTCAGCTTTAAGCTTCGGCCCCGTCTAGTCTTGAATTGCTCACGCGTCTTCCGGAGGCCCAGGGCTGCTGTTGCTGCCTGTTCTCTGCGTTGCTCACATTCTAATGGCGATAGTCAGCAGAAGCCACTGCTCCAGCCTCCTTTTCGGCCCGTTACTACAGGCCATTCCTACAAATGGAAGAATGTGCATCTGCTAAGTGTGTCTGTGAAGCTGTCCTTCTAACCACGGCAAAAACCTGAGCTCAGCTCATGCAAAACGTGTCTTCTCCCCACTGCCCGAGTTTTATTTTAAAGTACAGGAGCCATGTTTAGATAGCTCAGGTAAAGGCTAAAGAGATTAGGGCTGTAAACTTGGGATACAGAACCCTTTCCCCACCCCAGTTCTCATCCTGGCTCTCCTGCTTCCTCTTTCCTATGGCCTTCGACGCTTACTCAGGACGATTTTTAGCCCGTGTTTTCATTCCTCAGATTCATACAAGTCAAGAGCAAATCATATGACAGCTAGCTGCAAAAATGTACCTCGTGGTGCCTCAAAGCTGCATGGGAAAGGCCATTTGTGGGAATGCATTGTACTGACAGTGGGATCTTTCTGTTGTGCTGGAAGGCAGGCTGGGGTGAACTCACACACACACACACACCCCTACCCCTTTGTGTCCTCCACAGGATTTCCTCATGGAGACCTTCATCATGTTTAAGGACCTGATTGGCAAAAATGTTTATGCTAAGGACTGGATGGTCATGAACATGACGCAGAGCAGGTGAGATGCCCAGGCCACCAGCCCGCTGGCAGTTCACAGGGCCACGCTGTTAAGTCTAGGTCTGTAGCCTGAGGACCCTCCCACGTCCCCATCCTCCTTGCACCCAGGGAAGCCTCCCCCTATCCATCCCTGCTCAGCATCAGTGCTTTCATCCTGGCACTCCCCTGTGCTCAGCCTTCCCACCCTCTCCAGCCCCTCTGCTGTCACCCATTCTCCCTCTGGGCCATTCCGTCTCAGGCCTCCCCTCCCCATGCCCTCCCTCCCAGCCTGTGTGACCAGCATCACGTCTGCTGGCCCTCCTAAGCGCCTGTTCATGTTCCTTGTTGGAATGTGGCTAGATTTATGAACGGTAAGTTTCCCCGTCCACGTTAAAACCAAGCACCAAGCCACACCTTACCGTGGCTGGCTGACCGCAACTGTTTGTCAAGTAGGCATGAATCAAGTATGTCTGAAGAGAGCTTTAGAATTTTCCTTTTTTCTCTCTTATTTTAAAAATTGTTATTATATGTACAGAGGGGTGACAGTCACGTAAGTCAGGTAGAGATTATATTTCTTTCTGGACAGTGTCGCCCCTTCCCTTGCTCTCTCCCAGCTTTTCTTCCCTATCCCCTCACACAAATTGTATAGTTCTTCTTCTTTCTTTTTTTGCTTTATTTTTTGTGGCGAGTAGGGGGACAGTTCTGGGGCTTGAGCTCGGGGCCTGGACACTATCCCTGAGCCTCTCTATGCTCAAGGCTAGCACTCTACCACTTGAACCACAGCACTATTTCTGGCTTTTTTGTTTATGTGATACTGAGGAATTCAACCCAGGGCTTCATGCACTCTACCCCTAAGCCACATTCCCAGCCCTATTTGTTGTTATTATAAAGGTGAGTACAGCGTCTTCCATTCCCTCCCTCTCTCTGTCCCTCCCTCCTGTCTCCACTCACATCCCCCCCACCGGAAGATATACCAGTGGGTATACCACACATAGTTCATTTTCAGCATGGTATCTAGTGAGTGACATTGCTGTGTTCGTTCACCTTTGTCCCTCCATTTGTTCCCTCACCCCACCCTTTCAAAGACAGATAAATGAACAAACTAGACAAAAAAAAACAAAAACAGCAACAAAGAGAAACACCTCCTTTCCATTTCCTAGAGTTCACTTTGATACATGTTATTTTATACGATCAGAGGCACATGGGCATTGCGCCTTTGTGTTCTTCTTCTTAGAATTTTCTTAGTGAGCTACATAAGGCGGGTAAGTCCATATGGTCCTGATACCCGATTAGAAAACCCTTCCCACCTAGGCACAGATGAAAGAAAACATTGCATCAGCAACCCTAGACTATAAGAGACCTGTGGGTGCAAATTGCTCAGTCACCCAGTCAGAGGTGTGTCCTCAGCTCCATCCCCAGCCAGAAAACTGCCGCAGCCTTGAGGCTCTTCCAGACCTTAGAGGACACTGAGTGTCCTGGTGCTGCAGACTGCCCAGCCGCTGGCCTCTAAACATTCTGGCACATCTTCCTGGCTTTTCCCGCCTGCTGCAGTTTCGATTCGTGGGAAATGCCCCCACAGGCACAGAGTTGCCTTCCCCAGCCTGTCCCTTCCTCCACAGGGTGTTTCTCCGGGCGATCAATCAGTTTGCTGACGTTCTCACGAGACGCTTCATGGATCAGGCGAGCTTTGAACTTCAGGTGAGCCAGTGACACTCCTGGCACTTCCTGGGAACGCTTGCCAGCCCTCAGAGGATGACTCTGAAAGGCAGGGCAGCAGCTCAGCTTTTACAGATGACAGGGGCTTTCACGATTGGTGTGGGGAACTCAAGCCTCAGAAAGCCACATCACTGCTCTGTTTGTAACCTTGGCTGGTATTGAGCGTGTGCGGCGCACGCACGCGCACACACACACACACACGCACACACACACACACACACACATATTGTACCAGATGGACACAGCCAACATGCCCTACCTTCACAGGGGTTCAGTAGTGAGGAACTGGGCTGTGCAGTTCTTTGACAGCTCGTCGGTCTATTTTTCCATGATGCATTATTTTTTCACTGTTTTTTTCAGTGGGTAAACAGCTTCATAACATGGCTGGTCCATGGCTGACTGACCCTTAATTCTTCTTCAGAACTTTCAGATTGTTTTTATTTTTCCCTTCTATTATATAACACTTGAAGAGCATCCCAGTTGTAAATATTTTTTAACTGTCCACAGTTATTTTATCAAAAAAAAAAAGAATCCTGAAAGTATTTTCTAGTTGAAAAGTTTGGCCAAATTTTAGGGCTTTGGATACAGAATGCCACACTACCTACTATAAATAGGTGCGGTTCTCAGAAGCTGTTGCCCTTTATCCCAGAAATAAAGAAAAATGTAAAGTTTGGATTGTCTACGTATGTGTGTGTATCTCCTAGGGCTTGAACTCAGGGCCCGGGCACTGTCCATGAGCTTCTTGCTCAAGGCCAGCGTTCTACCACTGGAGCCGTAACACTACTCCTTGACTTTTTTGAATGTTCACTGGAGATAAGAAGCTCATGGAATTTCCTACCATTCTGGCTTCAAATTGCAATCCTAAGGTCTCAGCATCCTGAGCAGCGAGGATTACAGGCATGAGCCACTGGGACCTGGCTAGATTGCCTTTTTTTTTTCTTTTAACTAAAAGAAAGAAAAACGTAAGACCTGAAACTCTCAGGATTAATAATTGAGACCCAAGAAAGAGCAAAGAGTTCTATGAAGTGTATTTATTTTTCTCCTTAAGTCCCTAATTGGTGACTTTCTGCCATGTGTGTGGCTTTTTTTTTTTTTCTTTACTCTTACTAATGGTATTTTCCACTTCTTTTCTGCCCACCCAATTAATCTTGAGCAGCTCTGGAACAATTACTTCCATTTGGCCGTAGCCTTTCTTACCCATGAGTCCTTGCAGCTTGAGACCTTCTCACAAGCCAAACGCAGCAAAATTGTAAAAAAGTAAGTGTGCCTTTAAATCTTGGTGACGATTGGCAAAGTGATTTGACTGTTGATTTTCAGCAATATTTTTGGTGTCATGGATACCAAATGGTACCAAATGGCATAGTAGATACTGCTATTCAGTGACATGGTGTTATGAGGTAAGTCTTAACATAGTCACCTGGGAGACTGCAGATTCAGTGTCCTACCCACCACCCCATCAATAATCACCTTTGTGAACTCTACCTGGAAAGGTGCTGGCTGCCACTCCTGTGCCAGGAGCTGCTGCCCTCTGCTGACCGATCCTGAAAATTGCAAACGTATCATCTCAATACCAAAGCCAAGTCCTCTGGCCCCACCCTAGTCACCCGGTCTTTCTGTTCAGCAGAAAGTAAGATTCTAACATAATCTAAAACTACGCCCAGGGCATTACATCCTGGGAACTGGCTTGGAATTCAGATGCAGTTACGCACAAAGTCGATGAGAAGTTTAAAGACCCTGTGCATTGTGTTCTTGGGTATATTTCAAAGCTAAGGGTCTGAAAACTCTTAAGACTACTTAAAAAACATTAATAACTTGGGGCCAGGTGTTAGCATGTAATCTTAGCTACTCAGAAGGCTAAGATTTGAGGATGCCAAGTCTGCCTGGCAGACAAATCTATAAGACTTATCTCTTGTTAACTAGCAAAAAGCTAGAAGTGGGGGACCAGGAGAGTAGACTAGTGGTAGAGTGCTTGCCTACCATGCACGAAGCCCTGGGTTCCATTCCTCACTACCACATACACAGAAAAGGCTGGAAGAGGCACTGTAGCTCAAATGGCAGAGCGCTTGAGCAAAATGTGTCCAAGGACTGTGCCCAGGCCCTGAGTTCAATCCCCAGCACTGGCAAAAAAAAAAAAAAAAAAAAAAAAGCTGGAAGTGGAGCTATGGATCAAGTGGTAGAGTGCCATCCGTAAGTGAAAAGGGAAAGCAAGAGTGTGAGACCTGAGTTGAGCCCCAGTGCTGGCACAAAGTAATAATAATCTCCTGAAGAGCCCTCTGTGGTAATGCATGATGACCCTGGTCCCGATCCTTCCAAAGCTGGGACGGTCAGATCATGAATTCAAGGGCAGCCTGAGCTGGCAAAGAGTTTGTTATTGGAAGTCTGCTAATTTTTAATTCATTTTCCCCTTTCTGAGATATCTGGAATTCTAGGAAACTGCATTTCTTTAACTGGCTCCTCCATAAAAAAATTTAAAAACTTAGGTTGGCAACTAAAATAGTAAGATTTCTACTTTAAAGGATAAAAATATCACCTATTTTGTAATTTCTCCAAGGGGCGGGTATTGAAAGGTACTGGTTTTCAAGATGGACCTTTTGATCTCCTGCCTTCAGATACCTTAAGTAGCAGTACAGCTTGTTTAAAGGATGGATTTGATATTGATTAACAATGTAAGTGACAGGTGACATTAGCTAATTGAAAGTCTGATGAGAAGAAAAAGGCTAGTTAGAAATGCTTCTGTCATGAGTCAAAAGAGCACAGGACTGACCAGGAGTTTGGCCTAGTGGTAGAGGGCTTGCCTAGCATGCACAAAGACTCAGGTTCGATTCCTCGATATCACATACACAGAAAAACCTGAAGTGGTGCTGTGGCTCAAGTGGTAGAGTGCTAAACCTGAAAAGGCCCAAGGACAGTGTTCAGACCCTGAGTTCAAGCCCTAGGACTAACAAAAACCAAAAACAACAACAACAACAAAAGAGCTCAGGACTCTGACCCACATAAACTGTTGTGCATATGGCACAGCTGAGCTACAATCTCAAAAACAAAAGGTAAGCTGTAGATACCATAGTGATGCGTTTTCACCCAGAAGGCCAAGTACAAGGGCTCTGAGGAAGGCAGTATGCCCTCCTCACCTGTTCACTGGCACAAATGTCATTTGGTTCTTTGCTTTGCAGCCACCCGTGTTTCTCTCTTCCCCACTTCAGCTAGCCAGGGGATGTCAGATTAGCTCCTTAGTTCTTGCTCGGCTTTGCCTTTGGTTTCTCCTGCTATTCAAGTCCCCTGACCTTCTGTGTGGCTGCATTCTCCCCTGAGGCTTAACGGTGACCCTGCCTTCCCTGGGACCCGAGAAGGGGACTGTTTGTGTGTTATTGATGTTTGTCTCAGGGCTTGGCTGCTGTCCCTTCGCTGTTGTGGCTGAAGACCGGCACTCTCCCTCTTGAGCCACAGCTCCAGGTCTAGATTTTTGTTTTCTGTCTGGTAGTTTATTGGAGATAAGAATCTCATGGACTTTCCTACCTTAGCTGGCCTTAAACTGCAATCCTCGGGTCTCAACTTTCTGAATAACAGGAATTCCAGGCATGAGCTGGTCTTACTCCCTTCATCTTGGATGCCCCTCATATCCTCCACCAATAGAAATAATTTGGGGACCAAAATGTACCCAGATTAGACATGAACAGGCTTTCTTTTGGTTTTGGCTATTATTTCTGGTCGGTTGAGGAATACGATGCCATTCACATTGTGTTAGGTGTGCGGTGTAATCAAGAGGATTTACAGGACAGGGCAGCCATGCTAGGTATGTGCAGATAGGAGTGGTTGCTCTGCCGGGAGCTCGGGCCCCGGCAAGGGTTCCTGGAGCCCGTCCTGTCCGGCCTCCAGGGATGACTGTTGAGTGGAACTGGTTCTCACTGTGGATGTTTTTCTCCATTCTGATCTTCTAGATACGGGGACATGAGAAAGGAGATTGGCTTCAGGATCCGGGACATGTGGTACAACCTGGGTGAGTGACCTTGGCCTGGCCCCATGCACCCCCGCGATTAGCATGCCACCATGCTGCAATTGCTTTCGTTCCGATGACCGTGGGATTTCCTTGCACCTGTGCCACTCTGAGAGGTGATTTCTAGTCTCGGCTGGGAGCCTCCATAATACACTATCTTTTATCCTGGCCTCACCTGACCAGAGTATAGCATTTCAGTAGCCACCTTAAATGGCGGTGGTTCATCCACAGAAACTCGCAGCGTTGGGCTCCTTATGGAGGAAGATTGGAATGTGTTCTTTATAGTGAAGGGATATTTTTTTAATAGCCTCATTTACTTTCGTTTCAGGTCCCCACAAAATCAAATTCATCCCATCTATGGTGGGTCCCATTCTGGAGGTCACTCTGACCCCCGAAGTGGAGCTCCGCAAAGCCACCATCCCCATTTTCTTTGATATGATGCAGTGTGAGTTCAATTTCAGTGGAAATGGCAATTTCCATATGGTAAGGAATGGCGGGGGCTGCGAGCCCGCCGATGTGTTAGCGCCGCCCTTGCTCCCCACTTCCCTGTCGACATGGTGGAGCAGCTGTGGACAGTACAGACCACTCCCTGGGCTAAACACTCCCTTCCACGCTTTTTGTTTTTTTTCTTTTGGTCAGTTGTGGGGCTTAAACTCTGGGCAGTTCAGCTCAACCTCTTGAACCACAGCACCACTTATGGTTTTCTAGTGGTTAACTGGAGAGAAGAGTCCCCCAGGCTGGCTTTGAACCTCAATCCTCAGATCTCAGCCCCTTGAGTAGCTAGAATTCGCCTGGCCACATTGGATTTTGTAATGTAGTTAAAGCCTCCCTCTAGAATTCTGTCCCTGAGACGATGTGGAAGGGTTCTTTCTGCTTTGTGTCTCTCATAAAGCAGCTGGTGCAAGTTAACTTCGTGTGTGTGTGTGTGTGTGTTTCTGTGTGTGTCTGTGTCTGTGTATGTCAGTTCTGGGGCTTGAACTCAGGGCCTGGATGGCTCTCTACCATATGAGCCACAGTTTCACTTCCCATTTTTTGGCAATTAATTGGAGATGAGAGTCTTATGTACTGTCCTGTCCCAGCTGGCTTTGAACTGTGATCTCTTGAGTAGCCGGGATGACAGGCATGAAGCCACCAGCGTCTTGGCTGACTTCATGCATTTAGTTGAATGCTGCACGCTACAAGACCACATTGCCTGTGTCCTTTCCCTGCCTGTTTCTTTATCACCAACGAATTAATATTGAAAAAGATTTTGGTCTGAGGTTCACCACAAACCAAGCAATCTCATTTCGAAGACTAAGATCAAAAAAAAAAAAATAAGATATAAAATGAGAATTCTGGGGTTGGGTGTGGCTCGAGTCATATAGCACCTGACTAGCAACATGAGACCCTGAGTTTGAACTCCATGCCAAGCCCTCCAAAAAGATGATTGCGCTGCTTTTACATGTATAACTACACTACAGGACAACCAAAGCGAATGTAACATTTTTGGTTAGTTAGTTGGCTGGGTTTTGTTTGATTGTTTAGTTGGTAGTCCAGGCTGACATTGAACTCACAGCCCTCCTACCTCTTCCTCTTAAATGCCGGGATTCCAGGCTGTAGTACAGGATCCATGAATGACAGAAGTGGGTTCCGCCCCCATGTAAAGGGGTTGGGTCACATCCGGGGATTGCATACTATCGGAGCGTGGGGAATGTTGCCTCTTCTTGCAGTTCGAGAACGAACTGATCACCAAGCTGGACCAAGAGGTGGAAGGGGGCCGGGGAGACGAGCAGTACAAGATTCTTCTGGAAAAGCTGTGAGTATCCCAGAAACAGACCTTGAGTGGGGCTTTGTGTCCTGGTAGAAGGAAGCGGGTTCTGTCACCCCTGTCGGCAGCCTCAGGGGTGCTGGCCCTGCCAGAGTGTCCTCAGCAAGGCTGTGGACTTTGTGGTACAGCGCTGGCGTTGTGTATCTGCCCTGGGTCTGGCCCGGTCTGACCTGGAGAATGGAGCAGGTGGCAGACAGATGCGCAGAGCTGCCCTGCCATTTTGCCCAGTGTTTGAACTTCTGACCTTGAGCCACAGTGCTAGTAACTCTCATGGTGTCCAAGGAGCCATTTAGAAGAATACAAAGCGCTCCAAGGTCCACTTCATATTTTACTTCTTTATTATCCCTAGGTAGTTGTACGAAGGAGTTGCCATTAAACAGCAGTTTATGAATGCAGTGCATGTTCATCCATGTCATCCTCTCCAGATTCCCCCCTCCCCTCCCAGCCCACCCTTTCTCTTGCATTTTTAATTCTGTAGGCTGTACTTTGAATTCTTGACCCTCCCCCTTCTCCTCTACACTGCCTGCCTTCTCCCCTTGACTCCTCTACCCTTTTTGAAGACCCACCTCCTGGTGTTTGTTTTATTGCACTTTGATTTTGCCTTTCTAAAGAATTGCAGTCAGTGTTTGCAGTCTCCCTTGAATCTATTCTTACTTCAGGATTGTTTACTTCAGGACTCCTCAGAGCTCTGCCCAAAGGGAGAGAATCAGATCAGAAGTTGGGGCTCTGCCGCCTGTTGACAAATCTGTGTCTCCATCTGAAAAGTCCCATTTTATCTGAAGGACAGCATAGCTCAGGGTCCCAGGTCTCTCTGGGTTGGACATTATTGGCCGGAAGTTTTGCAGAATGTCCATGAGATAAATGCCCGGCTTGGAGGAGAATGAAGACAGGAAGAGGATCTTTGATTAACATAGGCCTGATTCATGTAGGCAAAGATCCTCCTCTGGTAATCACAACTGGAAACCCAAAAGCCCACAAACGCAAGCTGACCTTCAGTCATGGACCTTGCGGGCCCCGTGTCTAAAGTGCATTGTGACGGGAGGGGGGTGAGGGAGGAGTGGGAGTCACGTCCCAGACCACAGGAAGGATTTGAGTACCAGGGATGCCCGTTACTGGGACAGTGTGTGGGGCTTACCTAGCGTCCTGTGTCATTGGGTGTAGCGCCACCTGCTGTTGGGACCTCGTCAGCGCACACCAGCCAAGTAGGCTTGTGATGTAGGGGTAGAACGCAGGCACCTTAGTCTCTGCCTCCCCTCCAGGCTCCTGGAGCACTGCCGGAAGCACAAGTATCTGTCCAGCTCCGGTGAAGTCTTTGCCCTCCTGGTCAGCAGCCTCTTGGAGAATCTGTTGGACTACAGAACCACCCTTACTCATGACGAGAGCAAGGAACACCGCATGAGCTGCACCGTCAACGTGCTGGTATGTGGATGGAAAGAGAGAGAAACAGACAGATGCATGCCTGTACCACCCCTCCTCCTCCAGAGCTGCCCCAAGCTCCCCTCTAGCTCCTCACAGATTCAGGGGCACCGGGGCCACTGTTATGGAGTCTGTGCTGCTGAGATGACTAGAAAGCTGACTCCGCTTTGGACTTAGATGCCAACAGCTGCGCTGTAGAGCTGGAGGATACATTTGGAAAATGGGGAAGGGAAACAGCACCCTAGGCATTCAGTCCACTTTTCCATAGACCATCCTGAGCCTGCTTTCCTGTCTTGCTTCTGTGTGGTTGCGTTAGTGTCAAAATTGGAGGACAAAGCGAGCCGCTTAAGAGATGAGTGAATGCAGTGCTCATGGCGATAGAACCCTTTGGTTTTACCTATGGGGCCATAGACCTCAGCAAAGCGGTGACCAGGGCGTCCCCTGCCACCTAGAAACCAAGACCCTCTCACCACTTGACTCCCCAGGAAAACAGGGCGAGCAGGCAATTTTAGGCCCCTTA
The DNA here is from genome assembly GCF_031878675.1 of Megascapheus bottae. NCBI lineage: Eukaryota > Metazoa > Chordata > Mammalia > Rodentia > Geomyidae > Megascapheus > Megascapheus bottae. Next base: position 37,374,590 of record NC_143528.1, read on the forward strand.
GATGATCTCCAAGACTTATTAGAGGCACGATACCTCAGACAAAAGGTTCTTCAATTTACCTTGCTTATGACCCAGCACTTCCTTTTCTTTTGGGGGGAATTTCCTTTTGGAAAAAGTGACAGGGTTGAAAAGCAGTGATTGTGCTGTGGCCGTTTTTATGTCCGGCTTATCGACAGCCATTCATTTACATTGGAATTTTGTGGCCCTTTCTTGGCAGAATTTCTATAAAGAGAAGAAGCGAGAAGACATATATATAAGGTAAGCTGAAGGAAATGTCTCGCTTTAGGTATTTTTTATGTTGCGGTGATATATTGTTTGAACAAGCAAATCCTTACCTTCCCAGCCTCACATTTGGTTCATGGAGAAGGAGCCAAGTGGGTGGTGGACACACCATTGGTGTCATGGGATAGGAGGATTCCATCGGGGTTGAAAATTAATCCACTATGAAATCTTGACCTGGGATCCATGAGTCCCTAAACAGGAAATGAGATTGTACATCAGTGTGGGGGGAGAGAATCCCTGGCCTCCCAACAGGATTAAAATCTGAAAAGGAAAAGCACTTCTACCTTGAAGGGAGAGTAGATGGAACACTGGAGCCATGGAGTCACCGGGCAGATGATCCAGTGAGCTGAGGAACAGGAAGTAATGGAGGCCTTCGCCTCTGAGAAGTGTTCCTGTGAACTAGCACTCCCGGGGAGGGCAGGGAAGCAGGCCTGGAGCTGATTGTGGGATGGGCCCAGTGCAGGGTCTCTTCCGGCTCCCCATGGCCCCTCCATCCACCCTTCTTAACAGATACTTGTACAAGCTCCGAGACTTGCACCGAGACTGCGAGAACTACACAGAGGCCGCCTATACACTCCTCTTACATGCCGAGCTCCTGCAGGTGAGTTCTCAGCACAGCTGGCAGTCCTGGGCAGACCAGTGCCCTGTGTCACAGTTCCGTCCTGGGGGACTGAGCTCTGTGCTGATTCCCACAGCAAAGAACCTTCATCCAAGAATATTCTCCCGCCTTTGTGATAGCCACAACACTTTTGCCTTATCGCGTTATTTGAATAGCCACAGCACAACCCAGGGCCTCGTTCAATTGACATTGTAATTAAGGAATTAAAACACATATTGATTAATATGCAGACATCAATAAAACTGCCATAAAAATACTTTCCATAAGTATTTTTATATACTTATTTTTACTTACGGAAAGAGTATATACTCTCTCCGTAAGTAAAATTATGGTATGATGTAAAATTATGGTATGATGTATATATATATTCCTATGTTGCAAATAATTTATGACTTTTTTGGGGGATTACTAGTCTTGGGGCTTGACCTTAGGGCCTAGGCTCTGGCCCAGAGCTGTTTCACTCAAGACCAAGTCACCTACCACTTGTGCCATCGTTCCATTTCCAGCTTGCAATGAAAGTTCATTGGCAATATAAGTCTCACAGAGTTTCCTGCCTTGGCTGGCTTTGCACCAGGATCTTCAGATCTCAGCCTTCTGAGTAGCTAGGATTACAGGCGTGAGCCACTTGCACCCAGCTAATTATGACTTTCTATCCAGCGGTGTAGCTGTCCTGTGGTGTCAGGTAGTGTTTCAGTGGAATGCCTCGTGTCACGAGGAATATGAAGACAGTATGACAGGTGGTTTTACCTCCTGTCCATTTGGACACTCATGTCAGGATGGCACTACGGCAGTACAGGCTGGCTCAGCAGCCTAGCTTCAACCCCTGCTTTCCCGGGAGGCCTTCAAGTTGGTCTGTGTGGCGTGGACCCATACTTGCTTTAGAGGCATGTGGGTGTGTATGCGTATATAATCTTTGTGTCTTGTAAACAATATAAAACATGATACGAATGGGTCAAATTATAGGCATTTTTTTCCTGACTTTTTTTGGTCTTAATTTTGATCATGTTTGTCGTTGATAATTTAAAATGTGCTGTGACCCCTGTACTGTATTTGTGTTTTTTCCAGTGGTCGGACAAGCCCTGCATGCCTCATCTGCTCCAGAGGGACACTTACTATGTTTGTACCCAGCAAGAGCTTAAAGAGAAACTCTACCAAGAAATCATATCTTATTTTGACAAAGGCAAGGTGAGTTGTGGCTTCTTTGCTAAGGGGACCAAAATATCCCAGCCAAATGTCACCCACTTCTGCTGCCAGTTGTATTGTGATGTTTTTTGGATGATTTTCGGGTGCTTTTCTAACTTACATCTTCCAAATGACCCTAATTATAATGAGGTAGGTATTATCTCTGTCGCATAAGTAAAGACATTGAAGTGCAAGTAGAAGGTATATTTGTTGATACTTTTGGTTTTGGTTTCTTTACTTTGTATCCTTTTAAAAATAATGGAGAACTTCAAAGCACTATTCGTATTGATTTATCAGTTTGTGCTTTTACTTGCAGAAATAAAAGCAGAAAAATTGTCAGTTTTACCCATTAGTTTTTGTGTTTGAGTGCCTGGGGCCTGGTACTTGCTTGGCTTGCCTCCCCCCCACACCCTTCCAGTCCTGGGGCTTGAACTCAGGACCTGGGCACTGTGCTTGAGCTTTCTTAAGGCTAGTACTCTACCACTTGAAGCATAGCACCACTTCTGGCTTTTTCTGTGTATGTGGTACTGAGGAATCAGGCTTTGTGCATGCTAGGCAAGTAAATACCAGTAGGCCACACTCCCTGCCCTGCACTGACTTTCTCACAGCCGGCACCCTAACACTTGAGTCATGCCTCTAGCGCCACCGTTTGTCTGGTTAAGTGGAGACAAGAGTCTCAAGGACTTTGCTGTCTGGGCTGGCTTTGAGCCACGACTCTCCAGATCTCAGCCTCCTCAGTAGCTAGATCGCAAGAGGGTGCCACTGGTACCTGCTTCTGTTAGTTCTTTCTTGTAAATAACAGTGACAAACCTGTTACCTAGGAACATAAATCACACATAGATTCCAAAAACGACTGTATTTACCAAAGCACTGGTGGTACACATGGCCTTTGAAGTAGTGCTGAAGCCGAAGGCCGCCTCTGTATTCACACCACTGTAGTGCCGCAGGCCGTGTGGCCTTTGGAAAGTGCCACAGGATATTCGTGAGAGAATGGCATGGACTAAGATGAGTAAGGCGAGGAGGGTTGTAATGGCCACTGAAACTTCTTGGGCCCCTACGTGGGTCTCTGAGGCCCTCAGGGGGCCAGGAGCCACCTTGGGAGCGGCAGGGTGCCAGCCAGGCTCCTCTCTTAGGGAGGGGAAGAGGAAGGGGAAGAGGACCCCTGGCAGTTCCTGCACCAGGTCCTCGGCTGCCCACCTCACCCAGCTGGTCTGGCTGATCCCAGGTGGTACCTTGCGCGGCCTCCTCTGTGATCCTGGGTCACTGGCAAGTGGGGAATTTTAGACGATATTGGGTGAAGATGCCGTCTGATAGCTCTTGGGCTGCACCGCACTCCTGTGGCCTCCCAACCATTGCTCACGGGACTGCAGCATTGGAGAGGCCAAGGAGGCACCAGAGCGACCCAGAGGCCTGGTCACCACGAAGGTGGTGTGGGACAAGTGTGATACCACAGTGCCATTAAATAACACTTTCTCTTGGGTATCACTGGGATTTGAACTCAGCTCCTCAGGCTCACTTGCCAGGCAGGCACACCACCATGAGAGCCAAGTCTCCAGCTTCCTTTCCTTGAACTCCTGTTCAAATCGAATCTTGAGGTTTTTTCCATCATATACCTGTAGATAGCCAGGCTTATCTGTACGTGCCACCATACCCATCTATATTAGCTGAGATGATGTCTCCCCATTCTGGCTCCACACATACCAAGTAAGGGATTTGTCAGGCTCGGATCTGATCAAGGGGGGCAGCAGGTGACCCTGGGGCTCCCTGAGACCTGAGCTGCAGGTCCCTGCCTTACCCCGCTTCCCTTCTCCTGCAGATGTGGGAGAAAGCCATCAAGCTGAGCAAAGAACTGGCGGAGACGTACGAGAGCAAGGTGTTCGACTACGAGGGCCTGGGCAGCCTTCTGGTGAGTGAGGGCCAAGGGCTCCCAGCCGGTGCTCTTTCCAGCGCAGGTGCAAATGCTGCTGGAGACGAACATTCAAAACACAGAAAAGGTGCGATCCCAAAGCCCTGATTATGGATCTCCAGATTAGCTGGCCCCTGAAGGTTTGGGACTGAGCAAGGATGAGCCTTGACGGGGGAAAGCCAGAGGCAAAGCCTTGGAGAATGGAGGCCTGCCCTCTGCAGCCCACTCCTCACCAAGAGGCAGAGTCCCTGCTCACAGCACCTGCCTCCCACACTGTCTATCCATGTATGTATGTATGTATGTATGTATGTATGTATGTATGTATGTATGTATCTATCTATCTATCTATCTATCTATCTATCTATCTATCTATCTACCTAGGCCCTGATTCTCTGTTGCTGTCTTCTTCCTTGTCCTGATGACTCCAGCCCTCCTCCCCAATCCCCCCAGGGAGCAGTGCAGGGCTCTGACTGTAGGCACTGCTCCACCTGAAACTAATAATCCTCACTGCTCAGGAGGCTCAAATCCAGGGATCCCAGTTCAAAGCCAGCCCAGGCAGGAAAAAAAATCTGTGAGTCTGTCTCTAACCAGCAAAAAGCTGGAAGTAGAGCTCTGGCAAATGCTAGCCTTGAGTGAACAGAAGCTAAAAGAGAATTCCCAGGCCTTGAGAGGTCCAGTGCCCCAGGACTGGCACATACAAGAAAAAGGAAAAGAAACTTCCTTCTGGCACAATGCACTCACATCTACAGCATCTCACCCCAAATCTTTGGTCATGGGCTTTCCAAATACCTTTTCTCTTGGTTTCTGTGTTACTCGCTCAACAACAAAGCCAACAAGCTGGTGGTTTTCTCTCTACCCTCTCCTGCCTCTCCCCATGCCCCCAGCCGTGTCCTGGTAACCTCCCAGTGGAATGTCTCCTCTTCTTTGGCAGAAAAAACGAGCTTCATTTTATGAAAACATCATCAAGGCCATGAGGCCGCAGCCGGAGTACTTCGCCGTAGGCTACTACGGGCTTGGCTTCCCTGCCTTCCTGCGGGTGAGAAGCCCACGGGGCCAGGTCGGGCAGGCGTGGGGCGTCAGGGCCCCAAGGCTGTTCCAGATGGCTGGGGTGTTAGCAGTTGGTCTCCCATCCTCCACGTGGGAGGTCAGGGCAGATGGCTGCTTCCTGAATTCTGGCCTCTCACCCTATAACCCTGAACAACTCTAGGATTCTGGGAGTTTCTTTGTTACGAGACTCTCCAGGTGGCTGGAGAACAGGGATGTGGTGGTCAAGAGTTCTTCCTTCCTTCTCTAACATGACTGTGGTGTGACTTTGGCCGTGTGGATTGAAAACCAAAATTCCTTGCTCCTGTAAAAGGCCGAGTGATCAGAGAAAGTCACATCCTAAGAGGGGTTAGGCCATTATGTTGTTCCATTCGAAATTATCCCCTGAGGAATCTGATCTGTACCAGTCTCGTGGAAGGTGATGGAAATACCTTGCATAAGATGGCATCCACCAGCCAGGAGAAGGGGTAAACACCGCCTCATGCATGCACCTACTTGCTTTACTGAATGGCTTCCCTTGCTCCTTGGACCTGCAGAATAAAATCTTCATCTACCGGGGAAAGGAATATGAGAGGCGAGAAGACTTCAGCCTGAGGCTGCTCACCCAGTTCCCCAATGCTGAGAAGATGACCAGCACCACGCCCCCCGGAGAAGACATCAAGTCCTCCCCAAAGCAGTGTATCCTTGTCCCCAGAAGCTGGCTGGCTTCCCTCCTGGGCGGGCTCCCTGGGTCCTGTTCAGTGTGAAATCCTAGATCCCTCCCAGAAGTCCTGAGAGACCCATCCTAAGTGGATGTTGAAAGTAAAGGGCTGTGTTTTATAACCCGATAAGAAACTTGAGAGCAGAGGCCTCCTCTTCTTCCTTTGCCACTCTAGGATAGACTTTGAAACCCTGATGTCTTCAGGGGAATGGCTACAGGGTCTCTTCCCCCACCCATCCCACCATGCCACAGATTCCAAAATCCACAGATGCTCAAGTTCCTTACATAAAATAATATTGATTAGGGCCGGGAATTTGGCCTAGTGGTTAAAGTGCTTGCCTAGCATGCATGAAGACCCGGATTCGATTCCTTGGTACCACATACACAGAAAAAAGCCAGAAGTGGTACTGAGGCTCAAGTGGTAGAGCTCTAGCCTTGAGAAAATCCAAGGACAGTGCTCAGGCCCTGAGCTCAAGCCCAGGACTGGCAAAAAAAAAAAAAAAAATAGTATTGATTAGCTGGGCTCTGTGGCTCTCATCTGTAATCCCAGCCACTCAGGAGTCTGAGCTCTAAGGATGGCAGTTCAAAGGCAGCCTAGACAGAAAAGTTCATGAGATTCTTTTTTTTTTTAACATTGTGAAAGTTGCAGTTTATTGAAAAATACATGCATATATAAACACAGTTCATGAGACTCTTATTTCCAATTAACCACCAAAGCATTATAAGTAGAGCTGTGGCCCAAGTAGTCCAGTGCTAGCCTGAAGCAAAAAAGCTTAGGGGTAGCACCCCGGTCCTCAGTTCACACACACACACACACACACACACACACACACACACACACACACACACACACACACATTGCATAGAACCTACCATTTAGTGAATAATGCCAAGAAAAAAAAATCAATACATGTTTAATCAGATACCATTTTATATATGTATATATAATTATTGCATGATATGTATTTCATTTATATATTTCATAAAATACATTTTATTTCTTGCTATTGCATTGCACTGGTTTCCTGTGGCCAGGATTGGGTCTGACTACAGGTGTCCTGCAATAATCCCTCCTTCATCAGGCATTTGGGAAAGCATCAGGGAATGCCAGGGAGTGTGGTGTAGTCTGGGCACCCAAGGGGATGCCTGGCAGTGACATAGAAGAAGCACTGCAAGGCTAGTGTCTTCCTTCCTTAACGAGCCCTCAGACATGCAGTGTTTTACCGTGAAGCCCATCCTGAGCCTGCCGCCCAGCCTCAAGGACAAACCTGTTCCAGAGCAGATCCTGAAGTAAGTGGCTCTCACTTTATAAAGTACTACTGCTTACTCTATTTTGAGACTAATAGGAAAGCCTGGAAGTTCAAAGGGATATGACTTGACTTCTGAGTAGATGGAAATAAGAAGAGCCGTGTGCATGTGTGTGTGTGTGTGCGTGTGCGCGTGTGTGCGTGTCCGTGTGTGTGTGTGTGTGTGTGTGTGTGTGTGTGTGTGTGTGTGTGTGCATACTGAGGCTTAGTTTTGCTCAAGACCAGAGCTTTACCTCTTAAGCCACACCTTCACTTCTGGCTTGCTGGCTGATTAGAGATAAGAGGTTCACAAATGTGTCTGCCTGGGTTGGCTTTGAACTGAGATCCTCAGATGTAAGTCTCCCTGGTAGGATTACAGACGGGAGCCACCAGATCTCTCAGCTCTTCTTTCCACTTGGAGGAATAACTAGGGCTGGGAATCCCAGGTGCCGCCTCTTGAGCAGCTGGAAGGCTGTGGAGATGGGTTGATGGGACAAAGCCGTGCGAATGAGATCAGCAAGCTGAGGGCCCCCTGTGGGTATGGGTACTGGTGGCTGGGAGACGGATCTCCACGCAGAGGGTGGTGGTGTAGTGGGGTCAGGTGAGAGGATATATGCTGTGCTCGCTCCTCTCCTCGCAGCTACTACCGTGCCAACGAGGTGCAGCAGTTCAGCTACTCCCGCCCCTTCCGGAAAGGGGAAAAGGATCCTGACAATGAGTTCGCTGTGAGTGCACCCCGTCTCTCTTCTCACACGAGATGCAGTGGTGATCTCCCCCAGACCTCCACCACAGCAGAGATGAGGACCCTCCCCCGGAACAAGCTGGGTCACCTGCAGGCTATGCGACCTGCCTGGAACACCGAAGGATCCAGAAATGGCTCTGCTTCTGGCCTGCTTTTGACCTGATCTTCACCAACATTACTTCTACGCCCTATGGAGTGGGAGGGCCGGGCTGGGTGATGCTTCACTTCCTGTGTGGGACCAGGCCCTGTGGGGATGGAGCCTCGCTTTCCTCAGCCGGGGTGGGGGGGGAGTGGTTTGCCCTCTGACCTAAACAAATCCCACATCTCAATTCCTGTCTCCGGCCCACCCAGACCATGTGGATTGAGAGGACCACGTACACGACGGCCTACAGCTTTCCGGGGATTCTCAAGTGGTTCGAAGTCAAGCAGATCTCAACGGTGAGTCATCTGAATTGTTACTCAGAAAAGAAGGAACAACAACAGCAAAAAATATATATGATAAAACACTTTCTGTCTGCAGATATAATAGCAGCCTTTGTACACAGAGCTTGTCCAGATTTCTTAAGCCAACTGTGTTTTTCAAAGGACAAATAAAAGGCACGCTTGTATGCCAAGGCAGCTCTGCACCAGTGATGTTTCAACATCGACCGTGAAGGTCACTCACAGTGAATGAGTCTTTGATGGCCCCAGGGCCACAGCTCCCTCACAATCTGACAGCACCCAGCCACGTTGCTGGAACGCGTCTAGGGGTGCTGTGACCCTCACGTCTTCTCTCCCACAGCCTGCTTGTTCTCTTCTGGGATTCTCAGCTCTTCCCTTCCCAGTCGTCCTGGTTCCTCCTCGTTGGTCACTGCCTATCTTGCTTATTATCATTTGCTGAGTTTGTTACAAAGCCAGCTCATCCTGACTGCCCGTTTTCTCTCCCTCATTCACCCCTATCTGATGCTACCAAGAAAGCCTCCCCTTGCCCCATGCCTTCACCTTCTCAGCCCACATTCCTTGCTGCCTCTCCGTGTAAATCCCATCACGTAAACGTGACTATTGTGCATGCCCTGTCATGCTCACACCCCGTTGTGCCCCCTCCCGCCTGGTTCCCACAGCACAGGGCTGGGCCTGTGCACCCCCTCCCATCACCATCTCCACCTCCCTCCCTGCTCTGGCTCCCCTCCTAAGAAGAGGTGTACGGGAACCACACGAAGACCTCCATGCTATTTCAGCCCCCTGTGACTGATCGGAGTCTCATTCTCTGCTTTCTTGCTTTCCTAACTAGCTTCCATCAAGTGGCCTTCTTGGCAAAGCCATCTCTGGAACATGCAAGCTGGATTAGATGCCCTTGGTTCATGCCCTGTCACACCCTGGGCACGTTTTTGGACCTTTCCTGTTTGAATGTCTTCAGCTCCCAGTGAAGCCGTAGACACCCCACAGCCCGAGTAGCAGAGAACCATTGTGTCTGTGGCACCGCCCTGAAGGCGCAAGCAAGCACAGACTTAGTCAGTCTGACTGGCTAGTGAGGGCTAAGATGGCTGCAGATAGAGAGCATGAGCAGACTTGGTTACTGTTCCCTGAGCAATACAGTCTAACCACAGCTTCCATAGTAGTTAAATTGTACTGGATCCTATAATGATGAAAGTAATTGCAGGAGGTGGGGGGGGGGGTGGATAGATAGATAGATGTAGATATAGATTGCGTGCAAATTGTATGCTATATTGTGAGCACTCACAAATTTTGGTGTGCTCAGGGTCCTGTGGTCACCTCCCACAGATACTGAGGGATGGCGGCATATCTCCATCATTTCTATAACTGCAGTGCCTAATACAGTACTCCATAAACGAGTTATACAAAGCTGTTCACAACCAGTCACTAGCATCTCGTGCTTGTGATCCTAGCCATTCTAGAGGTAGAGACCTGAGGATCACGCTGCAAATTCAGCCCAGGCAGACAGAGCTCAGAGATGTATCTCCTATGAGCGGAAAAAGACAAGTGAAAGTACAAGGGCCTGAGTTAGAGCCCCAGTGCCAACACACACACACACACACACACACACACACACGTGTTCACAAAGATTTCTTCCTGGCCAGATGTTGGTGGCTTACACCTGTAATCCTAGCTACTCAGGAAGCTGAGATCTGAGGGTCACAGTACAAAATTAGCATGGGCAGGCAAGTTTGTGAGCCTCTTATCGCCAATTAACCACCTAAAAGTCAGAAGTAGAGCTGTGACTCAAAGTGGTAGAGTGCTAGCCCTGAGCAAAGAAACTCAGGAGCAGCTGAGTTCAAGCCCCACAACTGACCAAAAAAAAAAAATTCTTTCTGGGCTATGTGTGTAGTTAGAGGGTCACCAGAGCAGGCACAGGCCATGGGTTGGGTTCCAACCCCAGTACGCAAGGGGAGTGGGGGAGATTTCTTTAACATGAGCCAAAGTTTGATAGATTCCTTAGCACCATTGATAAATAGTTATTTTCCAGCACTATCGATAACTCATCATTTCTATGGGTATAGTTTCTGTTTTTTGTTGGGTGGTATTGGGGTTTGAACTCAGGTCCTTTTGCTTGCTAGGCAGGCACTCTTACCACTGAGCCATGCCTCCAGGCCTTAGGTAGTCTTCTGGATGGAGTCTTCAGGAATGAATTCTGGAATACCCCATGGGGCTAACAGTGGGCCAAACCAAGGAGGCGGTGTTCCTGGATGCCTGGATTTGGAGGCATTTGCATAGGAGGAAGCGACCTCTGGGTCTGTACTCCACAGGGATCAGTTTCATTTTCATCCCAACTCAGCCTGAAGATTCCAATCCATCCTGTCGTCTCTGACTCTGGTCAGCGCAGAATCTATGCTAAGGTTCCCTGTCCTTGGCTGCACACAAGCTGCGGAGATCACTCGCTTTTCCTTACCAAGGAGGCAGAGAACGTTTGTCAGCGGCCAGTGCTGGCCGTGCAAAAGTGTGTCTTCTCTTCACCTGTTACGGCATACCACAGAGATCTCGGAAGAAGGCAGCACTGATGTCTTCATTCTCACATTTTCTGTGGATACTTAGCCTGCAGGAGCCATCATTTTACCTGCTAAGTCATTTATTTTTCTGCCAGTACTTAAATTCAGGCCCTCTCACTCTTTCTTAGATTTTTTAGGGAAGGCTTGAACTTGGCCTGGGCGCTGTCCCTGAGCTCTTCAACTCAAGGCTACCACCCTACCCTTGAGCCAAGCTCCACTTCCCATTTTCTAGAGGTTAATTGGAGATAAGAGTCTCAGGTCCTTTTGTGCCTGGGCTGGCTTTGAACCTCGATCCTCAGATCTCAGCCTCCTGGGAACTAGAATTACAAGCATGCGCCTGCAAGGTTATTTTAAATAGCTTTCTCGGAATCGTTGCAACACTGTTTGTGAAAAGGTATGCTAGCAGAATGCCCCTTCAGTGGCTTGAGGGGAGTGCTTGCATTTGCCGTGGCCCTTGCTGTGGGCGGGGCTCACGTGTCCCGATTCCCGGTGCTCTGTCGGTCCTTCAGGAGGAAATGAGCCCCCTGGAGAATGCCATCGAAACCATGGAGCTGACCAACGAGCGGATCAGCAACTGTGTGCAGCAGCACGCGTGGGACCGGTCGCTCTCCGTGCACCCCCTGTCCATGCTGCTCAGCGGCATTGTGGACCCCGCCGTCATGGGGGGCTTCTCCAACTACGAGAAGGTGAGCAGCCCCGCCCCCCCGCCGCGCCACGCCCGGGCCTCCGAGGGCTCTCCTGCACAGTTCTCCATGGGTGTTTTGTGTCCGTGCTCCACCGTGGGAGTGAAATGATCGGTAATCCCTGCTTCTCTTCTCTAGCTGTCACATGGTCCCCTGCGGAAAGCTGATGTTGGGAATTAACATGGAGTTTTTATTCCCCCCGTGATAGGTCTTAGTGGCAGGACTGAGTGTGGACTGGCAGGCCTGGTATCGCCAGGAAATTGTAAATACAGCCAGCATTCACTCTCACAGAACGCCTTCATTTCTGCATGCCATTTTGTCTCCAACATAAACTTTTGGACAGATGATGAGTGACAAGATGCAGGTATCGATACAGGAAGAGACGAATGTGTGCCCATTCATGTCACGTGGAAGAGAGGAAAACCACCAGTCACGGCATCCTGTCCACGACATCTTTTGTTGCTATGCTGGGATGGCGCCCAGGGCCTTCCCCAGCAAGTGCTCAACCACTGAGCTCCACCACCTGCTCACGTGACATATCTATTGTCATTTGGTCTTCTTTCTCTGGAAAGTTTGTATCTCACCAGGCGACATGTTGCTTTGCGGATGATCTTTATTTTATTAGCACACACGTGCCCACTTGCTTACTGGCAGTGAACTCTAGCACGGAATGCTCTTGATTTCAGAAGCCCAGTGGATCGCAGTATTTTCAGTCATCCACTGCAGAGCAGAGCCCAGGGAAAGTGCATTTGCAGTGAGATGTGGCTGTTGTGGCAGAACGGAAGACCTGTTTCACCTTTCCAGACTTCTTGCTGTGAGGGTCAAGAGCAGGGAGTGGGGAAGAGGGCTGTGTTCCTAATTAATGCTCTGCCTCCTCTGCTCCTAGGCCTTTTTCACAGAAAAGTACCTGCAGGAGCACCCTGAAGACCAGGAGAAGGTGGAGCTGCTCAAGAGACTTATAGCGTTACAGGTGTGCAGAGCATTGCAGGTGTGCAGAGCATTGCAGGTGTGCACCCCGGGCCTTGCCTCTGTGGGTAGCCATGGTGCCTGGCCCCACCATACTTTCCAGGCAGGGCTGAGTCTACACAGCCAGGTGTAGTATATTTTCCTTTCACTTTTTTTAAGCCTTGAGCACCACACCCTACACACGTTCCTATTTGACAGAGACTGAGGGATGGCTGCTAATCCAGCTACCCAGTGTTAACCTGAGCCTCCCTGGAGCTGAGATGCAAGTCCATAAACTTGTTTCCAGGCCTCTGAAGCTGCCTGGGCGGTGTTGGCTGTGCTTGTCCCCTATTTTTATTTTTTTTGATAATAGTAGAAAATGCAGCCATCAAATCGAAGGCCCATCCATTTCCTATCCACAGAGACAGCCAGGGTTCAGTGGGATTAGTTCTCTCCAGTCCTTTCTGTGTTCTCATGTGGCCTCCCTTCAATCCCTGACCTCTCAGCTGAGAAGTGGTGTTGGCATCCTCTCGTCACCCCTGCCAGCTACCCTATCCTGCCCCTAACCCTGCCCCATCTCCCCCTTCATTCCTGTTCTGCCTGTCCGTCCTCACAGATGCCTCTGCTCACGGAAGGGATCCGCATCCATGGAGAGAAGCTAACAGAGCAGCTCAAGCCGCTGCACGAGCGCCTGTCCTCCTGCTTCCGGGAACTCAAGGAGAAAGTGGAGAAGCTCTATGGCGTCATCACGCTGGTAGGCTCATCCAAGTCCTGGGCTCTTCCCAGGCCCCTGTTTACCTTTCATGATGCTGATCAGCTTTCAGCCAAAGCAGAGTCGTAGCAGCATAGCAGCTTTCAGCCAAAGCAGAGTCAAGAGAATGAAACAGAGGCAGGAGAGAAGCAAGAGACAGAGAGATGGAGAGAAATGAGAATGTGACTATCCTCTGTCTTTGCTTTTTTTTGTATGTACGTATGTATGTATGTGTGTATGAGTTATTTTATCTTATTTATGCCCAACTGGGGCTTAAACTCAGGGCCTGGGCACTGCCCTTGGGCTTTTATGATCAAGGCTACTGCTCTGCCACTTGAGCTATAAACTCCATCTCTAGTAGAAAAGTTCATAAGACTCCATCTCCACTTCTCCAATCAACGGAAAGCCAGGCTAGAGTTGTAGTTCAAGTAGTCAAACACCAGCTGAGCCAGCAAGCTTACCCAACACAAAAGTGGCATTTGCCACTTCACTTGGTGGCTTTACAAGTCAGAGTCTCGTGGCCATTCCTGCCGAGGCTGGCTTTAAACTGCAATCCTCAGATCTCAGACTCCTGAGTAGCTAGGATTACAAGTGTGGGCCACCCCCACTGAGCTTGAGCTTTGTTTTTTTTTTTTATTTTATTTTTTCTGAGTTCCAGCACAGGGGCTTGAACTCAGAGCACTGTTCCTGAGTTTCTTTTGCTCCAGGCCAGTGTTCTACCATTTGCATCACAGCGTCACTTCCAGATTTTTCTATTCATGTAGTATTGAGGAATCAGACCCGGGGCTTCACACATGCTAAGCAAGCAAGCACTCTACCACTAAGACACATTCCCATCCATCCCCATCATTTATTTATTTATTTATTTATTTATTGTCAGTGACTGGGCTTGAACTCTTGGGTGCTCTCCCTGAGTTCTGCAGCTCAAGGCTAGCCCTCTACCACTTTGAGCCACAGTAGTACTTCTAGTTCTCTGGTGGCTAATTGGAGATAAGAGTCTCACAGATTTTCATGCCCAGCCTGGCTTTGAATCGAGATCCTCAGATCTCAGCCTCCTGAGTAGCTAGGATTACAGGCGTGAGCCACCAGCTCCTGACTTTTTATGTATTTCTAACAAACCAACTGGGCAGCTGCATCAACCCCTCCAGGCTGTACTCCAGGCCCCCTCACCCCGAGCGGCCCTGTGTTTTTCAGCCGTCCAACCTGAGGGAGAGGAAGCAAAGCCGCACAGGCTCCCTCCTGCTGCCCTACATCACGTCCTCCACTCTGCGGAGGCTGTCCGTCACCTCCGTGGCCTCCACATCCTCCAACTCCTCGGAAAATGTTTCCTCCAGGCCCGGATCAGATGGGTAAGGTTGCACCTGTCCTCTGGGGGTGGGAGGGGGGTGGAGCAGAGCAGAGAATAGAGACAGTTAATATCTGTTAGCCTGGGTCACCAAAATGGCACGTGGTCATTCCCAGGGGAACAAAAGACCAAAAGTTCCTTGCCTTGAGAATAGGTGTGTTATTAACCATGGCTTCTTCTCATGGCTTTCCTTGTGCGGAGTAGAATTATGGCAATCACAGTTAATACAAATGAATCGGGCTCACTGTGGTTACTGCTCTTGAGCAACCCGGGTATGAGAGGGACACCCAGGGCCAGCGAAGTCCCCAGAGCCGAGCGAGATGGCAAGTATCCAGGACCCAGCCCTCCCCCAAGTACCGGGGAGAAAACAACACTGAGCCAGGAGCTGTGTCAGCCATGAAAGCGCAGCAGATCTCTCTTTATTGTGTCCAGCACTTCGTTATATACTGTGGGGGAAAGAGGAGATGGGAAAGGGGAGAGCAGCCAATAGAGAAAAGGCCAAGGTGCTATCACTAAGGGTCAGGGCAGACTTTCAGACACTGGGCAGGACTGGTGCAGAGGACCTGCCCTACTGGGGTTCAGTTAAGTCATGTGCACAAATACCTCAAGAGAGGTACGCGAGGAATGCCTGGCCAAAGTCCTTTGATGGCCTCAGAGATGGAGACCAGGCCCCAACAACTCCCCCTTTTTGTTTGTTAAAACAGGGAGGCCAAGCATGCAAAGCCCCTGTCTTAGGTCGTCCCCTTCAGGGGACCTTACCCATCATTGAGTGCTCTGCAGCCTTCTGTCCCACGGTACAGATCACCCCCGGGTCTGTCTTAGGTTGTCCCCGCTCCAGAGATCTTTCCTGTCATTGGCACTCGGGGAGACGTCTAAGGGGAGTCGAGGGATCCCTCTTGGTCATAGGGCCCATTGGCATCGGCAGCAAGCCTCTGGTAATACACCTGTACGTTCATCAACTGAATGGATTCTATCCTGCTTTGACTTTTGGGGCTCTGTGTTATCAATAAGGCCATACAGGAGTATAGGACCCGGAAAAGGAAGGACATAGGGTAGCCATCCGTGCAGTCCGGTCCAGAGGAAGTTGGCTTGTAGCTCTTCTGCGTCTTTCAAGATCTTCTCGGACTGTTCCTGATCGATTCACATAAAAACAGCATTCCTCCTGTAAGAAAAGACATACCCCTCCCTTAGTGGTTAAGAGGTGGAGTCCTCCACGATTTTGCAGAACTACCGCAGCCAGGGAGTCCAGTTGTTCCTGGAGATGTAGAAGAGTACTAGGAGCAGCCTGCAAATCGTTCATCATCTGTTGAGATAAAGCTTTACAATAATGTAAGGAGGTCCCCAGCCCCGCCGCGCCCGTAGCGGCCCCAGCGGCCACTCCGAGGCCTGTAATCATAGGCATCATTGAATTGCTCTTTTAGCTCTCCCCCCAATATGCTCAAATGTGGGGAAAGGGAGGCTTTGATTATTTGGGACCACATCAATATCGGGGAGCACAATAGCAGGGGCACAGAGCCCAGTCCAGTTTCTGGGTAGGAAACTGAGTGCGTCCCCTCCACAAATAAAGACCATCCGTTAGGAGGACCGAGGAAGGTACCATTAATGCTAATATTGTTTTGACAAAACGAATGGTGAATATGCCCGACATCTATATTACTAGAACTGTCGGGGAATGGGTTGGATTTGAAACATGAGCTCTGGGGAGAAAAGGTGTACAAGGAAGCTCCAGACCTTGGTGGCAAAAGGGGGCATTGCGTATTACACTGAGAGGAATTAATAAGAATAGCATCGGCCTGTAACTGCCCAGGCTTCATGCAGAGCCAGCAGTACCCTGCTAGGTTTGGATTGTAATGTTAAGCAAATTAAAGGCAGCTTGCAGGAACAACTTGCCTCTTCAGGTGTAGCAAGAGGATGATAGACCTGTGGGGTCTGGTTCTCAATAATTTTATCTACTACCTTTTTAATTAAATGTTTTTGAGCTTGATCTTGTGCCCCGCCCCCATCGGATACATCAACTGGGTGGAGGGTGAATCATCGCCAAATTTATCGCAGGAGGGATTAACTCCTGGAGGCCTTTTAATGAGTGGAGCATACCAATAAGTTTTAGTACCAGACACGCATGACGTGACTTCCTCATAACAACGAGCATGTACAGTATCCCAAAAATCACGGCAAGGGCACTGGAGTGGAGATTCCCCGGGTGCCTGAGGCTTGACCTTTGAGTCTGGCCAGCAAAGATTAGTAAGGGCGGGCATAGGGCACCCAGTCTCCTTCCAGCCATAGAAGTGGCTGCCCTTTTTCCATCTGGGCAAAAGTTAAGGACGAAATAGCAATGTTGAAGGGGCGGGGGAGGGTGGTGTTATACGCACAATTGCTACCACTTGGGTTTGCAAGCTTCTCTGGACGATTGCTCTAGCTTTCCCGCGGTCGTCAAACCCCACACTGATGATGGGTATCTCGACTCCAAGAAAAAACATAATTAGCACTGTAGGGTCCATTATTTATTCTGAAAAAGAAGAGAGAGAGAGAAAGAGAGAGAGATCCTCAGGAGGCAAAGAGCCTTCTGGGTCCTCATCAATATTATTGGGGTCCCTTCCCATTTGGGGACAATATTTAAGATCCCTTGCAGGGACCCAAATTGGCTTTGTTTCATCAGTGGGGAAGACACAACCAAATCCTCTTCCAGCTGTAATGAGGGGATCTGGGCCCCTCCACTCCCCATTAAGGGGGTCCTTCCACCGGACATAGACAGTTCGATAGGGAACAGAGGTTGTCCAGTGTTTCTGGAAGGGTGAGAGATGCTCCCCTTTGGCAAAATTTAAAATATTGAGAGTAAACAAGGCCATCTTTAGCTGATCATGGGGGGGGAGTGTATTCCCCCTTTTTGTTTTATTAATTGAGATTTAAGGACATGGTTATATCTTTCTACTATTGCCTGTCCTCTGGGATTATGAGGGATGCCAGTAGTATGGGTAATTTGCCATTGTTTAAAGAAGTCATCAAGAGACTTGCTTACAAAACACAGACCGTTATCAGTTTTTACTTAGTCTGGCAATCCGAGAGTAGCAAAACATTGAAGAAAATGACTGATAGCATGTTTAGCTCTCTCCCCGGAATGGGCTGTAGCCCAACAGCCATGGGAAAAGGTGTCTATTGTTAAAAAAAATGTATTTAAGTTTTCCAAAAAAGGGAAAATGTGTAACATCCGTTTGCCACAGATTATTAGGCCTAAGGCCTTGAGGGTTAACACCGCCCATTTGGAGTGGTGGAACCTGTAAGAAAGGGTGGCATGGCTTACAGGTCCTAATAATCTTTTTTAGGTCTTTAATAGCAACTTGGGAAATCGGTGGTGTAGTCCCCTCCAGTTGGCATGCGTGAGCCGATGGAAAGAGATAGCCTCCTGTAAAGTGTAACATTCAGGAGCAGAGGCTAACCGGTCAGCAAGGGCATTGCTTTGGTCAAAATACTTGAAAGGCTTTGATGTCCCCTCAGATGTTGAAGAAACATAGGAGCAATCCTTTGAGCAAATTTCTAGCTTGAATCATCAAGGGTATGATGGGGTTACTATCAAGTTTAATATGAACTTCTATGAGGTTAGGTAACAAATTGACCACATAAAGGCTATCTGAGGTTAAGAGGACCAGTAACCTCAGGTAGAGCTAAGACCACAGCATAAAGTTCCTTAAATTGGGCTGAGCCCCGTATTTCGTGAGTCAGGGTCACTACAGGAGAATTGCCTTTATCTGGGGGGGAAATAACAATGGAAGTCCCCTTCTTGCCTCCATCTGTGAATACGGTGGGGAAGGAGGGATAGGCTTCACTTAGAAAAAGTTTTGGAGGTTGCCACTCCAGCTGACTAAAGGAGCTCATCCATTTATGGGGACCATAATGACAATCCACTTTACCTGGAAAGCCTTCCATGGCTATTGCTACTCTAACATTATTTCTTTGTAGCCAAGAGAAATCATTAATCCTAAAGGGAACAATAAGAGAGTGAGGTTCACTCCCAAAAAGACAGGTAGATAAATCTCGTCCTTTGACAATACAATCTGCCATCTGGTCAACCATGGAATAAACTCTAGGCACTTCTCCAACTGAGAGGTGAATCCAGTGAAGAGCTTCCCCTCCCTGGCCTAAAAGGGCAGTAAGAAGGGTCTCTCCTGATAGGATATAGAGCATTAGGGGCATAGCAGGATCATACCTCTTTAAGGCTGCTTCATTAATAGCCAATTGAATATTATTTAGAACCTCTTTATGATCAGCTGACAACGTTACTATGGAGGTCAGATCAAGACCTTTTAAAAGATCAAAAAGGGGTGTAAGGGTTGCAGTGGTTATGGGGATCCATGGTCTCATCCAATTAATTTCACCAAGAAGTTTCTGAAGTTGGGGCAAGGTGTAAGTGTCTTGGATAGATAATTGGGGTTTTAAAGGAGACACGACATCCAGTGTTAGGACAGCTCCCAGGATTTTAAAGGAGGGTATCTTTTGGATTTTTTTCTGGGGCAATTTGGAAGCCATTATCTTTTAATAATTGGAGGCATTTATTAAAGAGGCAATCTAAATGCTGAGTGTCTGGACTTCCTATAATGACATCATCCATATATACATAGAAAAGTGAGCCTGTCTCCTCGTTAAGAGGGGATAAGACTCTAGACATATAGTTCTGACGTATAGGAGGACTATTGGCCATACCTTGAGGTAGAACTGTCCATTCAAAACGCAAATCAGGGCCCTTATAATTTAATGAAGGAAGGGAGAAGGCAAACTTCTCAGTATCTTCCGGGTGGAGAGGAATAGAGAAAAAACAATCTTTGATGTCTGTGACTATGAGATATTGGTCGTTAGGAATGGCAGGTACCCAGGGCATCCCTCTTTGGGGGTCCCGAAAGTTTCCATCCTCTCATTTATTTTTCTCAAATCTTGTAGTCTCCACTTGCCATTAGGCTTTTTAATCACAAATACTGGGGAGTGCCAAGGGCTCAGAGAGCGTTGGAGATGTCCCAACTGGATTTGTTGGTCAACCAAATGATGAAGTTGCTCTAATTTTTGGTGAGGTAGTGGCCACTGCTCCACCTGACAGGGTGACCGGGGATCCAGCGTATTTTCGGTGTCCCCAGAGGAGCAGTGGCCCTTAGGATTGGGGGTGAGGCCGAGAGCAGGAGACCCTTTGATTATCTCAAACGTAGGATCGTCCCTATCATTTGGATGCCATCTTTGACCTTCACGAAAATGTTGCCGGTACTCCTCCTCATCCAAGGGATCACCACAAAAGGCTCTATGGTCATTGGTAATAAATGCCTCCGCCTCCCCTAATATATCTTGGCCCAGCAAATTGGCAGTTGAGCCTGAGGCCACTAGGGGGCGAACTTCTCCCCTGTTGCCATCGGGATCCCTCCCAAGTTACCCAATCAGCCTTCTGCTGTGATCCTGTCTGTCCTCCAACCCCCATTGAAGAGCTGTAGCTTGGAGGGCCAAGGAGGAAAACAGCTCTTTAGAGCTGCCAAAACACGGTAAACTCCTAGTGGAGGAATCTCGCCCCGATTAATCTGGGCTTTTCTGATCAGTTGGTCTACTCTATTCCAGGTGTTCCAATCAAACAAGTTGCTAGCTAGCAGACACGGGGCAACTAAAGTCCCCCAAGTTTTAACTGCCTGTGCTTCAGAAATCTCTAACCCTCGAATCTTTTTTTTTTTTTTTTTTTTTTGCCAGTCCTGGGCTTGAGCTCAGGGCCTGAGCACTGTCCTTGGACTTTCTCAAGGTAGAGCTCTACCACTTGAGCTTCAGCACCACTTCTGGCTTTTTTTTTTCTATGTATGTGGTACTGAGGAATCGAACCCAGGTCTTGGTGCATGCTAGGCAAGCACTCTACCACTAGGCCAAACTCCCAGCCCGCGGATGCTTTCTTTAGCTGCAGACATTAAATATCTTGTATCACGGCATTGGTACACCATGGTAGAGTCAACCATTGGACCTTGATGGGTCTTTGGTGACTTTCAGCTCCCTTTCTTCCTTCCTTCCTTCCTTCCTTCCTTCCTTCCTTCCTTCCATGGAATATATTCTCCATGTACTTGACATTCTTATTTCTGTACATTCTACCCCGAGTTTGTTCACTAGCAATTGATTCCTGGAAATTATGGTACAGCTACCTCCAGGAGATCTGGTACTGAGTCCTTTGCAATGTATTTCCCCCACCCTGGGATCACGTGGTGACTTTTCTTCTTCTTCCTGGCTGGTAGGTCAATCTTGGAGCCCCTTTTCGAGCGCAGAGCCTCATCGGGTGCCAGGGTTGAAGATGTCACCCTCAGAGAGGACAGTGAGAACCGGATCAGCAGGTTCAAGAGAAAAGACTGGAATCTGAGCAAGTCTCAGGTCATTGCAGAGAAAACTCCAGAGCCGGACCTGATGGTAAAAGAAGCTAGAGAGCAAAGTGATGAGCAACATAAGGGAAGAAGTAAAGGAAAGGGAGGGGGAGAAGAAGCAGGGCGAGCCATGGAGATACATCCCAGTCTGGCCGTGAGTGAGGCAGGCCTGGCTGTCACACCTGCATATGGTGGAGCTGAATCACAGGCAGTGGTTAGACTTTCACATCTCTAAATCACTATTGGCGATGAGACCTTGTGCCCATGGTGAAAACGCATGCCACCTCGTGAACTCCTGGTTCTCGTCACCCTGTTCATGAGTCAGCCCGACACAGGGTTGTTTTCCTTCTTTTTTAACTCACAAAAGAAAGATTCTTTTTCCTACCATGAGCCACATCAACATGGTAAGTGTGGCGAGGGCAGTGCTTTCCTAGACTATTGAGGTGGCTTATTTCCAACTTCACTGGTACCACAGCCAGCAAAAGGAGGACCTGTGAGTCAGAGTGACTTCAGTCCTGGTCTCTGCGAGGTGCCACCGTGGGGTAGCATGTTGACCTTTACCAGTGCCTCCTGGCACTCCTTTCCCTGTCCAGATTCTGCCGTAGCTGCCAGAGCTGTGCAGGTATTGTTGAGCTCACCCCTGCTCCCCGTCACAAAGGTTTACTCCAGTTTCCTCTTCTCTTACTAGAGTCCAGCCAAAAAAGTACAGAGGCCAAAGAGTCTCCAACTGGTAGACAGTCGGCTGACGCCATTTCCTAGCTGCTCTCCTGCTCCCCCCACCACGCCCTTGAGCCCGCCTCCACTCACGCCCAAAGCTACCAGAACCCTAAGTAAGTTCTCTTGTGCCTCTTAGGTTCTTTTGGCTCGAGAATGCAGTTTTTGTTGTTGTTTTATTTTGCTTTCGTGATATCCTGGCAAGTTTTTAACCAGACCAACCACGTAATATAGCAGACTGTTGTCAAGTTGATTAAATCCAGGGTATACTAGAAGTTAAATGTCTCATAGGGATGCAAACGGTACAGCTGTCCCTTCACAAAGGGACAGATGAGACACATGAAGGCTGACACAGGATGAAGTAACTTACCAACCAACTATTGTGCACTTAGACATGTAGAAGGACAGGAAAGAAAGGTTAATGCCATATATTACAAGGCAACGAGGCATAGTGAGCTAACATTACAAGTGCTTGAGCCCAGAGCCATCATGGAGGTTGACCTGCCAGTGCCAAATGGGACTGGAGTGGACTGAGAGCCAGGCATGCAAGGGTGATTTCCAGGTGGATGTGAGTGTTTCCCTGAGTGGCATGTCAGACAACAGGAAAATACCCTCAGTCCAGAAAACACTCATTCATGTTCAGCTTAATAGTTTAAAAACAAATAGAAAAAAAAAGTTTTTTTGGTCACTTCTGGGGTTTGAACTCAGGGCCTGGGTACTGTCTTTGAGCTTTCTCAAGGCTAGAGTGCTGCCATTTGAGCTACAGCACCACTTCCAGCTTTTTCTATGTGGTACCAAGAAATCGAACCCAGGGCTTTGTACATGCTAGGCAAGCATGTTACCAGTAGGCCAAACACCCTGCCCAGAAAAAAAAGGAAGTTTTAGGGGGCACAGAAATAGAGGAACAAAGGGAAAACCAGTGCACCATGGTGCTTACTAGATGCTGTGTGAAAAATGGGTTGCGCAGCTTTCTGGGTAGGGATGGGAGAGAGGGAGAAGAGATGACATTGTCTAAGAGGAAATGTGCTCATCACCTTATGTATATAATGTAACCCCTCTGTACATGACCCTTATAATAACAGTTTCATAAACGGAAGTTTCGGTTCAGAACTTCTTGGGAGGCATTTTGGTGAGTGACGCCTGGAGTCAGAGGCCCTCATTCCGTCCCGGACACCTTAGAAATGGACTCCAGCAATTTGATTGGCTAGCCTGGCTCACGTGCCATGCGGTCAGCGTGACTTCTGTCGGCTTTCTGTGTCATTTCCAGGCTCCCCATCTCTGCCATCAGAAAGGCTAGTGACTTCTGCACCCCCTCCGCCGCCCCCCAAGAGCAAGCCCTATGAGAACAGCCAGAGGAACTCTGCGGAGGTAGGAACCTGCCCTGGGGTGTGGCCGCCCTGGGTTGGGGTTCCCCTGGCTATGGAGGCTCCCTAGGTAGGCGTGCAGACAGATCCCCCCCCACCCCCAGCACAGCAGTTCCAGCACCTCCGCCCATGCATTATCATGGCTGAGCCTCAGCTCATCCTGAAAACCAGAGCTGGGTTAGGCATGCCATGTACGCTTGTTGTGCTGCCTAAGAAACAAGCATCCTCTGCCCTTCACACTGGGCTTTCCGCAGCCAGGTCCCGTGTCCAGATTCACACCCACTTCTGAGTGGAGTGCAAGGCAGTCATCTTTCTGACTCACTCCGTCCTTCCGACTCCTTCCTCCATTCCTTCCCCCTTCCTGCTTCCCTCCCTTCCTTTCTTCCTTCAACAAGGATGGACTGATGATTGCCTGGCATACGCCAGGTGTCCAGGGCTGTGTGTGTGTATGCGTGTACGTATGTATGTATACATATGTACTATGCAGGTGTATGTACATGTGTGCTGTTTCCGTGTGTGTGTTTCTGATCAGCTCAAGGGAAACATGGAGGACAAGTGCAAGTCTCCCCACCTCCCCATCCCCGCTTTTCTAACCTTACAAAGTCTAGCTACATAAGTACAGAGCAATTCAAAGCCAAAGCAGAGTTCAGAAACCAAGGGAGGGCAGAGCCTGAGGAGAAGACCCCTCCCTTCTAACCATGTGTGTCTGCTCCTCAGATCGCACCCCCACTGCCTGTCCGCAGAGAAGCCAGAGGCCCGCCCCCACCCCCTCCCAAAGCTCGGAAATCCTGCCCGGGGTCTTCAGAGCCTGGAGGGCAGTGAGGATTCGCATCTTCATGTACCTCCGCCTGCCTGGGACAGACACTGCCTGGGAGCAGGCCTCAGGAGAGGGGCTGCTTCGAGGGGGGCTCGTTGCTTCGAGGGGGCTCCTGTGGGCAGTGTCCTAGGCTAGGACACTGCTCACCAGGCCATAAGCACACTTGTTCTTTCAAAAGCTCCGCTGGAAGTTTGGGGCCACGGCTTCCAGTATACTCTGATTCCAGAGCTGCCTCGTGCATATGGGCAGGAAATTCTTCCTTCCCCTGCAGAAATGGGGGCCAGTGAGTGCAGTGCGGGGCACAGGTCAGGAGCCAGCTCCCGGTGGAGCCCGGGCTTGGCTGAGGAAGAGCTCTGTCAGATCTGCTTGCTCTTCTCCCACACACGTACCTGGACCTCGCTGCCTGTTGGAAGTGGCTGGCCCCAGGCACACGCTGGGAGCGGACAGCGGCTGTGTCTGCCACGTCCACGGCCTGCAGGTGTGATCCACACTCCTTGCGAATGCCCTCACCACGCAGTGTTGCTCTGGACGAGATTCCTTCGAAGCTCTTCTGCACACGGACTTTTGCTCCTCTTCCCTCCTGGGGGCTCACGTGTCCAGCTGGACAGGACCTTGGTGGCCGGTTCTCCAGCTTCTGTTCTATCTTCCATACAGTGACCGCAGCAGCCATGTACACTGCCTGATCTCACCCCGGAAAGTGTGTTGTTTCCTCTTGATTATTTATTCCTCTTGTTCGAGGAGTTGATCTGATGACTAATGTACAGAGTGAAAACTGGAATAATTTGGAGAACCAAACAACACGCCTACGAAAACCACACGGTGTTTCGGGGAGGTGTAAAGCCAAGTAGAAGAAGACTCCTT
Source organism: Megascapheus bottae (assembly GCF_031878675.1). Lineage (NCBI taxonomy): Eukaryota > Metazoa > Chordata > Mammalia > Rodentia > Geomyidae > Megascapheus > Megascapheus bottae. The sequence goes on from NC_143528.1 coordinate 37,399,177, forward strand.
ATAGATCAGGAGTCTTACTCATAACCCCGCTTGCTAACTGTCCCTGATGACACATCAATCTGGTAGAAAACTCTGATAAGGTCTTTAATACCTAACTCTATTGGACAGGATTTGAAATGTCCCAGCTATTTTTGTAGTGCTTCGGTGTCAGTGGCAAGCTCAGGCAGGGGGTAGAGGAGAAGATGCTAAAGGGTCTTCCCTTAAGACCAATCCCAGAGTCCTCCCCACCCCAAGTTCAAGAGAGCAGAGAGATTTCAGGTATTGAGGGCCCACCGTGACCTGCCGGCCTCTCTTCCTGTGTCATCAGCCACCATGTCCGTCGCCAGGACCAACAAAGCCAAAGCTGCTGAGACAAGCCCCGCACACCACTCCAGAATGCAACATACATGTTCTAGATGAGTGAGGGAAATGTTTATTCTCTGCCCTCAGTAGAAGCTGCAATATGATCATATAAAAAAAAATAACATGGGCTTTAACATTTCAAACTCATTTGCTCTCCAATTCCAGTGTTCTGCAGACTCCCGCAGAGGGCTTCAAGTCTTCTGAGCTTTTGCTCTGTCGCTTTGGAAACTGTGGGTGGTTGCTGTGTGGTTCACAGAACTTGGAGGGGGTACATGTGAGATGGGGCTCTCGTCTCTCTGAGAGGCCTCGGTGTGGTGTGACAACTCTAAGGACATTGTTGATGCTATTTCTTTTTATTCAACCTAATGAAGAGAGAGAGAGAGAGAGAGAGAGAGAGAGAGAGAGAGAGAGAGAGAGAGAGTGTATGTGTGTGTAGATTAGCTCTGTACATACAGCCCTTTTCCAGAAGATGGCATTTTGGGGGCACCTCTTACATGACAATTTATGAGGAGAGAAAATGTTAAGATTGGAAGCAGATCTTAAAGGGAAAGCACTGAGGCCTGCAGAGCAAAAGGCGGGCAACAGAGACATAAATGGGAGACCCCGGTGGTCTCTGAGTGCATTTGTCAGTGCCCAGATGAGTTCTTTTTTTTCTTTTATTAAATAGGGTACCTTCAGAGATGATTCCCTCTCCAAATTATTGGGAAAAAAATAGCTCTTCCAAAAACCAAGAAGGGCTTGTGGGTATAAGATCACAGAGAGACTGAATGATTCACTACTTTGGGAAGTTTGTGGAGTAAAAGAGTTACATGTCTGACAAAAAGTCATCGACGAGGCCAGTCCTGGAGTCAAAGGGGAAGACTACAAAGGTCACATTTAGAATAGATGAGGAGTGAGAAAAAGGAGGAACTGGTCTTTATTTTCCTTGCTGGGAGTGGTAGAGACTGAGCCCTTCAAAACTGTCTATAAGTATTGCTTTATAGTTGGTTTCTCTCCCTCTTCATCCTAATGACTGGTCTTGCCTTGATCACTTTTTTTTGTTTTTTGCCAGTCCTGGGCTTTTAGCTCGGGGCCTGAGCACTGTCCTTGGACTTTCTCAAGGCTAGAGCTCTACTACTTGAGCCACAGCACCACTTCTGGCTTTTCTGTGTATGTGGTACCGAGGAATCGAACCTGGGTCTTTATGCATGCTAGGCAAGCACTCTGCCACTAGGCCAAACTCCCGGCATTGCCTTGATCACTTTTTAAAAGGGTTTTTTATCCAGTACGTGCTAAGTTCTCACCGAGATCTGGGGATGGTATTAATTAAGCCTCAGTATGTAGCAAACCAGTGTGTTCAATGCAAGTAGTCTGTTCTGAGCCATGTGCTGTAGAATTGGAAATTCAAGGTATTTATCTAAAAATGTGGCCCTGACTTGGGGTGCTAGGCCACAGGTTCTCCCCACTCTTCTGGCTTTTCCCCTAGACTCCAGAGTTTCAGTCATGCTCTCTTGCCACGGAAGCCCATCACAGGCCGACTGCAGCACAGTGTGGAGCAGGATTTGTGAGAATAAGCTTCCTTTGTTAACGATTCCCAAGCTGAGAGTCTCATCTCCCCCACTGTGCCTCTGGATCAAGAAACGACTTCTTATGGTAAAACAGAGATGGCCTGTACCCACAGTTCAGGGCACAAATCTTAGAGGTACATTTGTAGATTGCTAGATATACCAGTGTCACTACTCAGACACAAACAGGACTCTTCCTGCCACCCCAAAAGGTACTCACGGTGCCTGGGACACTGTGTTGTGAAAGATATTTATTTAGAAGGATCCACAAGTTTGTGCCTTTTTCTTCACTCAGGTATCGTGCAAAGGGGAAAGAAACCCTTCACACCAATAATACAAAATAATGACTATAAAGTTACATAGCTTCCAGCAGGTCCATATTATTTCATATCCTGCCCACCCTAGCTCCTTTTCATTCTAAGTGAACCAAAATGAAGGCAACTCAGAAGGAAAATTCTATACTAAAACTTTCAGGTCTGCATACTGGAATCCCCATTTCTTGTATCCCATCTTGGTGCTTTGACCTTTGATGCTTAACCTTTGCTTTGATTTTTTTTTTTTGTAACACCAAATGATTCAGGCTAGAGATGTAGCTCAACACTACCCAAAAAACCAGATTTATGAATATTGAAATAATGGTTCTTGTGCACATTGTTGAAATGTTGACACAAACGACCATAATTCTCTGTAGAATCTTGGTAACGAAGTCATATGGCCATAACTGTCTTCAGGTTTTCTTAGCCTGGCCTACCAGGCTCAATGTAATAGTCATATTGTCTTTCCCTGTAACATTTGGGAAGTTGATAAGCATTGATTGCTGCCTTAGAAGTCTACAAAGTTAAGTTGGAAAAAGGCTTTCTGGCTGGATTCAGAGTTAAGCCACCAGTTCTACTGTGCGAATAGAAGAAGCGCTTGCCTTCTTGATGAATGATTGCAGGCTGATTTTCTAACTCAGCCAAAGCTAATGAATACGCTTCCCAAACTCATCTCTCAGTCATCTTTTGTGAGCTGTTCATCCATACTTGGTGGAAAATTCCTTTGCTATGATTTTGTAATGAGTTGGGGTTCATGCACAGACAATTAGGTGCTGGACATTGAAGTAGAAGAGTTTTGTTCAGATTTGCTCTTATTTATTTTTTAAATTAAAAATGGAAATGTATTTTGAAGTTTATATGTGTTTATTTTTGTTATTACTATTAATGAATTGAAATTGTGAATGTTGTACAATTTCCTTTATTGACACCCTCTTCAAAACCCATCACTTCCAGGCCCCCTCACTCCCCATCACACCCCTGTGCCTTGCATTTGGACTTGTGGGGTCCTGTCATCTCATTGGGGAACTAATAAAAATGCAAACTACTTGCTTCCTTTTGCCTTTCCCATCCATGCATTTGATATCTTTCTGATAAGAATTCATTTAATGCAAAGCAGGCCTGCCTTAGCCTGGTATCTGTGACTCACACCTGTAATCTTAAGCTACTCAGAAGGCTGAGATCTGAGGATTGCAACTCGAAGCCCATGAGACTCCTATTTTCAATGAACCACCAAAAAGCTGGAAATGGAGCTATGTAGCTCAAGTGTACCAGCCTTGGGCACAAAACCTCAGGGATAGCACCCAGGCCTTGAGTCCAAGCCCCAAGACTGCACAACCAGTAAATATAAATACTTAAAATCAAGTAAGCCTGCCTTATTTCTATAATTATTATATGAGGTTCTGGCCAACTGTGGTTAAGTAGATAACTTTCAAAAACAACTGCATGCGCAGCTCAGCACAAATGTGTTTTAGTCGTCCTGTGATCAGCTGCTTCTGTGTCCTTATTTCATTCTCTGAATGAACGCAGCAGCTTGTCATGTAGGATTCCCACTGAGAAATCCCACTGTCCTCCATGGTCAGGATCTCCACGTGTGGTGCTCAGGCAAGGATACTGTAAACTAGCATGAAAATGTTCTATTTTCATGCCATTCTTTTTGCTACTGGATCATGTAAAGCTGTAGACATTGGCAAACTCATCATTTCATAGGTTTTCCCACCTTTTTCTCCCTTTGAAAGGCTGTAAATGTTAAGTTACATGGATGAGGCCTTCGGATTGAGGAGTACAAAGGGGATCTCAAAATAGGGAGCGTTTTCCCTCTTTCCCTTTCCCTGGGTCCTTCGTGGATCCAGTGCTCCTGGGTGCACTCTCCTCTGTTGCACACTCCTAGATAGATGCCATCAGAAGTGTGTAACAGCAGTGCCAGGCAGCTGGGCAGATCTTCTATCCACTTGAGCTCCACAGCTACCTCCAAAGAGGAGAAACCTCATGCTCCATGTATGACATATACATTATGTGATCATCTTGTCCTTAAAAAAGTATTTGAGATTGTACATTAAATTTGTTTCATAAAAAAGAAATGGTTCCTGAATGACTGGCAAATAGAAGCTTAGATCCTTCCCCTATGCATTAATGAAATAAGGTGACTTTTCTTTTGTTCCATGAGTGGACTACACATCACTCCCTAACTTTCTGATCTCTGTTCACCTTTCTTGTTCCCTTCTTTGTGGGCGGGGGGCAGGCAGTAGGGGAGCAGAGGTTTCATTTATCTAATGAGAACAGAAAAGGGGGCCTAAATATTTCCCATGTCGGTTCATGGCGTAGACATTTACCTAAAATACATGAGTTGATTTTTGTTGTTGTTGCTTTGGCAGTAGTGGGGCTTGAACTCACAACCTCTCACTTGCGAGGCCCCACACTTGAGACATGCTACCACCTCTTTTTATTATTGGATAGGTCTTTTCAGTCTTTGCCTCAGGGCCAACCTCAAACTGGGATCCTTCTACCTCTGCCACCTGAGTAGCTGGGATTATAGGCAAGTGCCACCATACCTGGCCATTGAGGGGTTTCATAGGCCACTTGGTGATGTGAGAATAAATGGAAACACTAGGGCCACAGTGCCTGGAGCCTATATCTACCTGTGAGGCTCAGAATCCTGTTTGAGCTCCAATCCTCCAGCTTCCAGTACAGCAATACAGCAATGGTAAACGTGGGAGCAGGCAGAACCAAGTGGGTCCTCCCTGAACTTCACTTTTCTCAGGACGAGGATAATGACATTTGTTTTCCATCCATGAGTGACAATGTGTGTGTTACCTGGAGCCTGATTTTGGCCTTTGAGGAACGTGAAGGATGGCGATGCTAGTTGAAGGCTGGGGGGCTCTTGTCTTCAGTGGACTGTCTGGACAGACAGGTGGACATTTAGTTTGGGCCTGTGGTCCCCCAATAATGGTGATGTGTTTGCCCCTGAAGGTTCCTGTGCCAGAAGCTTAGTCCTCAAGGTGAAGGTAGGTGAGGGGGGCGTCTTTAACTCCTGGAGGTGGTTGGGTCATCATAGCTACACCCCCAGGGCGAAGGCCCTTCTCCATGTACTCCCACTGGGCTTTACCCACTGCATCGTTTCCAGCCAGCACACACAACCCCCTCTCCCCAGGTGTGGTCTTGAAGATGGAAGTTCTCAGCTTCTAAAACCAGGCACCAAGGTAAATAAGCCTCTTCCTTACACAGAGCCCAGATAAGCAGGCTTTGTGGTGTGTTGTTGAGATAGGACCTGGCCATGAATCTCAAGCTTGGCCTTGAAGTCTCAGTCCTGAGTGTGGGAGGCATAAGTGTGAATTACCTCATCTGGCCTCAGGCATGTTGTTAGAGCAGCACACGAGGATCACGGGACCAGCATCCCCCTGAGACCCATTCCTCCCCCATCCCTAGGCCTTATTGAGGTTTCACCTGACATTCCAAGGGGTAAGGATAGTGTAGGGAGAGAACTCCTTGTGGCGGGGTAAAGTCTGTGACAAATGGTCAGACATGAAGTTCTGGTCCCAGGGAAGCTAGCTGAATCAGTGTTTTCTGCATTGAAACTGGGTTCAGCACAGCTGGAAATGGGGAGAGGGTACAAGCCCACCATTGACACTTGGTGTGACCTCGTCTCCCTCCCTTCAGGGTAGTTAGGGAACTGCACATTTCTACCGTGGTATCCATACATTGCTTTATTGGGAAATAGGGCAGCTTGGAGTGGGGATGTCTGCAAGTCACCTGATAGAGCCATACATACACAAGGGGTCACACGTTACTTTGTCCTTGTGACACTGCAGGGCTGGAGATCCCTGCCCATGGACTTACATCTTCTTCTGCCCTGTTTCCTCTTCGATCAGACTTTGCTGAAAAACACACAAGTAAGAAATAGTAGCAGGTTTGATTTGGCCAGCTGAGTTTCCTTGCACGTGTAACGTTTCAATTTCTAAAATTGAGTCCGAGGAGGGGCAAGTCCATCTCTTGTCCTGAACTGGAAAGTGCTAGACAAGTTACTGTTTTTTCCCAGTCCTGGGGTTTGAAATCAGGGCCTAGGTGCTGTCCTTGGGCTTCTTTTGTTCAAGGCTAATTAATTCCCTATCACCTAAGCCACAGCACTTCTGGCTTTTTCTGAGTAGTTTATTGGACATAAGAGTCTCAGGGCCTTTCCTGCCCAGGCTGGGCTGGCTTTGAACCACGATCCTCAGATCTCAGCAGCCTGAGTAGCTAGGGTTACAGCTGAGGGCCACCAGCATATGGCTTTTGTTTTCTTTTGCTTGAGGTAAGTTCCCAGTAGACAGCCCAGCTGGTCTCAGGCTGGCTTTGTAAACTCTCAGTCCTCTGGCCTTAGTCTCCTGAGTGTGGGACTGCAGGTGTGTGCCAACATGACTTGTCCAGGTGTTTAGCAATAGTAATAAAAAGAAGAACATCTGCATAATAGCAGCTTCGGGATAGGATATGAGCAATTTCTGATCAATGTGAATTAAACCAGCCTTTCTTTTAATTCTTTTGTAATGCCATGTTTGGGAAAAATCCTCACTTGTTATTTGTATCATGTAATAAGACAGTTTCTGACAAGAAAGTCTGCCCTCTTTCTTCTTTGACCTGTGGGTCTGGTAGTTGAAGTTACTGAAGAAGATTTAAAATGTTATCCTCATGCATGACTTTCCCTCTTCTGAACATAATTGACAAGTGACCATAATGTTTTTTGAATGGTTGCAAATAAGTGAGCCATGGGGCTCAAAGTGACATTGAATGCTGGTAGCCTCTGTGTTATTTTTTTTTCCCCACTCAAAAACCTATGTCATAGCAGTTCCAGTGACTCACACCTATAATCACAAGGCTGAGATCTGAGGATCATGGTTGGAGACTTTTATCTCCAATTCACCAGCAAAAAGCCAGAAGTAGAACTACAGCTCAAGGGATAGCGTGCCAGCCTTGAACAAAAAGCTCAGGGATAGTGTTCAGGCTGACTTCAGGCCCCAGTACTAGTGTCTATATTTGGTTAGTAGATTCCCCTTTTTTAGTGGGAATTTAGGTCTGCCAAAAAAAAACTGGAAATCAACTCTAAGGCTTTCTAAATGTACCAGTTTGGAATTTTAAAATCTGAAGTGGGAAAAAAAACATCATCTAGAGATATTTCTGCTTTCAGCATTTCCCATAGTCCTTCAGAACAAGTGCTGAGCCAGCAGAGGGACTAGCTGAGTAGGTTTGATGGATGTACTTAGAGAATTAGAGTGTAATTAGACAACTGTACTCTAATTATACTTTAAGAATTAGCAGTGGGAAGAAATTGGTTGGCCAGAATCTGCAAAGACTGTTGTCAAGATTTCAAGACAACTTAAAAGGAGAAGACAAGAGTTTCCAGCAGGGAATGCTTATTACCCACACCATGGGGGTGCAGGGAGATAGAAGGGACCCCAGCAGTTAGGAAGGTAGCCCCCAACCCTGCAGAGCAAGGGGTATAAATAGTACCCAAGAGCCTTTCCATATCTACAGGGCTCAATCAAGATCACTTCCAAAGATCTGGGGCGTGGCTCAACCACTAGAGCCCATGCCTATACTAGTAGAAGGCTCTAAACTCAAACCCCAGCATGGCCAGAAAGAGGGGTGGGGCGGAAATCACTTCATCTCACCAGAACAGTGCGCAGGTCCCTCAGGGGAGAATGAGTCTGGTGAACATTGCAATCGAAGCGCTGGGGTTCTACCAGTTGATCAACCTCGTTGGCTATCTGAAGAAAAAGAACGTGGTTAGAGATGCAGATAATGAGATGAAATGGTAGTTCCATTGCCACCTCACATTGTCTTTGGGAGCGAGGTCCAGGAGTGGTAGAGCCCAAGAGGAGGAACAGAAAGTTGTGGAATCTGGACTGGGAAAAGACACAAAGGGCAGATCTGCCATTTTATTGTTGTTGTTGTTATTGCTAGTCCTGGGGCTTGAACTCAGGGCCCTGAGCTCTTTGTACTCAAGGCTAGCACTCTACCCCTTGAGCCACAGCGCCACTACGAGCTTTTTTTTAGTAGTGTATTGGAGATAAGAGTCTCCTGTAGACTTTTCTGCCTGGGCTGGCTTTGAACTGCAATCCTCAGATCTCAGCCTCTTGAGTAGCTAGGATTACAGGCATGAGCCACCAGTGCCTGACCCATTGGGCATTTTCACACAATGACTGGAGCCCTGGAGCTACTGTGGACAGAAAGAATGGAAAAAGGAAAGGCAAATATTTGGATCCTATGAAGAAATGCATACACAAAGAAACAAAAGCTTAAAGCTGTTAATAGAGTTGGCTTTTATTCTCTGGCTTTTACTGGGATATGCTTTCATATATTACCTCTTGAGAGGAGACTTTCAGATTCTCAGACTTTTTTATATTTACTGTTTCTCAAAAACGAACAAAAAACAGATCTGAGAGTATGACACGCCGTCTTGCCTGTGTTTTCATTGGCCCTGACCTGTTTCAGGGTTTGCCTGAATGGAAGGTAGGAAGTTGGCTTTAGTGGACTCTGTGTCCTGGATAGAGTGCATAAAGGACCATTAGAGCCTCCCACTGGATGTTTCATGGTGAACTTGTACAGACCAGTTAGGTCTTACTTTGAGGCTGAGGGCAACTCACCTCTTGGAAAGAATCCAGCAAATTTTCAGCATTCCTCTTCCCTCCGGGGCGCAGTCCATAAGACCAGTGTTGGCTGAAGCAGGGCTCCACACACAATGCCAGCACAACCAGTCCTACCAGCAGCTTTGGAATCTGCTCCATGCTGCAGGACATGCAAACACAGTCAGAATGCACCCAGATTTGTGGAGGGGGGGAGCAAGAATGAGAAACAGCTCAGGGAAAGCCTGGCATCTGCATCATGAACCCTGAGAAGATGGATGTAGGAGTCACAAAGTTTTTTACATACCAACATTGAAATGCAGTCATCTGCTTGCGTGTTTGAGTTTCCAAGCCATCAGGGATAAACAAAAACCAGTGTGTGTGTGTGTGTGTGTGTGTTTGTACACATGCACATATGTATACACACACATCACACACATAACTCCCGTACTTTAAACTCGAATCATCAGTGCTTTTTGTGCTCATTATATTTTTATTACTTGCTAATCAAAACCTATGATTCAACCATTATCAATCCCCTATTTTTGCCATTGCATTTGACTCACCAGAGGCTGGTTTTCAACTACTGCACCTGGACCACCCGCTTTGAAAAAGTTAGTCTCTTACTAGATATGTCTGGTTAAAGCCTGGATGGTGGTTGGTACTGATGACATTTTGTGGGAGTCTTTCGAGTATTACTGCTCACTTGTCTGTCTGTCTGTCACAATGAGAGGACTCCATATTCATCAAAGTGGTAAGTCCTAGCAGATTCCTCACTTGCCAAGAGAGCTTCTAATTGTCCGATGTCACCTGCCTCTAAATTAATTTTCACCTAATGGGGAAAAGGCTAAAATTAACTGGTCAATGAGCTTTTGGGTTCTTCAAAAGCTGCATCTCTGTGGCTAATGGTGATGAGGTCGCTGAAAGTCAAGATTTCCTTAGATAACCATCATACCTGGACTTGGGAGTATAAAAAGCCCTGTTGAGACACAATAGCATACAAATACACACACACACACACACACACACACACACACACACACACACACAATATTTTACCTGTTTGGAGGCTAGAACCAACAGGATCCCAAGCTTCCTCTGGGGTGTATTTTCTTTTGGGGTGTGTTGTATACTGTGACTTTTCTATTCTCCTAGCTTCCTTTTTATATGAGGCTTTTCTAGGATATTAAAACCTTTCCTGCTGGTAAATTATGTTGCATATGAACAATAGTCATTTTTTAAATCCTCACATAAAGCCCTTTAATGGGGTATGTAATTGGAACACCTGCTGATGTATCTGTTAAATTTACTTGTCAGGCTGTTTAAAACCTCAGCTAAAACTTTTATAGCTAAGACCACCATTCAGAGAGATTAAGATCTTAAACGAGGTTGAATTCCCTGAGGAAATTAGCAGCCCTACCAAGAATTCAAGGGAAAAGATGTCTGATATTAAGTGAGGTTAAATGTGTATACAAAAACTTCCTCCAGGGCTGGGAGTGCAACCTAGTAGTAGCATGCTTGCCTAACATGCACAAAGCCCTGGGTTTGATTCCCCAGAACCACATATCCAGAAAAAGCTGGAAGTGGCATGGTGGCTCAAGTGGCAGAGAGCAGTTCTTGAGCAAAAAGTGTTCAAGGACAGTGCCTAGGCTCTGAGTTCAAGCCCCCGACTAGCAAAAAACAACAACTTCCTCCAGAGGGATGGTGCAATCAATAAAGAAGTCAGGACACATGGAAGCTAGTCCTCGTTGTTAAGATTCCATTTGCATAAAGAAGGATTAAAACCAGATGATCATAGAGTTGGCTCCAGTTTTAAACTTGGTGCTTTATTAATGGGTGATTATTGTCATTTTACCAACCCATACAGGACAGTGAATGTGTGTACACCCCAGTGCCTTCCCCACAGGTCCCTCCTTCCCTCTGAAGGTGTTGGTACAGGAGAAAGCACTAAAACAGATGGAGAGGGAGAACATACCATACAGACCACACAGATGAAGACCGATGTTATCTGCTCCTGTAATAGATGCTTACAGGGTTAAAATATGCGAACCTATGTACCAAGAGCAATGAGCGCAAAGGGAGAAACAACAGGGGCTTAGAATAAGCACAACACAGTGAGTATTCATCTGAGTTTGGGTCTAATATATTGTCTAGGCTGGTCTAAGAACTCAGTTATCTTCCCACCTCAGCCACCTAAGTGCTGCGGTTACAGGAATGTGACATCAGTCTGGCTACTTTATCCAAATTTTGTAGATATATTACCCCCAGTTTCAAGGTATAACTTTGGACATGTTATTTACCCAAGCATAAAAGATAACTGGACCCTTTACTCTTGACTGATTCATTATCTTCTAATTTACTGATCTATATATCCCAAGACTGTAGAAGATTCTCTTCTATTTAATCACCTGTGGGTAAGGCCCTGGCAGTTAGTCAGCAATCATTAAGTACAGGCTTGAATAAATGAACAAGTCAATGAATGAAAGAATCAGGACTTTTAAACCAGATTAGTTTTCGTATTTCCTCTATTTTTGCTTCAAATGTTTGCTCTAATAATTAAACGTTGATAAATAATACTAGACTGTAAAGCTCGTTACCTTGGCTAAATGGTAAAATATTTAAAACAAAACAGAACAAAAACATACCCAACTTGTTCATTTTAGAGTTGTTTAGTAACTTCTCTGGTGATGCTAAACCCATCAGTCATGAAAATGGAAATAACGTCATTTTGAGGATTTTAAGCAAAGAGCAATGTAAATTTCGAGTACAGTCTAATTTTCCCTAATTTGCCCAGCCTTCTCCATGACAAGTTTTCCAGTTCTTGTGGGTGGAGATGGGGATGCAACTAGTGGGGAATTCCAAATAAAAACATCAATGATTGATTTTGAATCATTTTAAGTTTGTTTTTTTTTTTTTGGTCAGTCCTCGGACTTGAATTCAGGGATTGAGCACTGTCCTTGAGCTTTCTCAAGGTTACCACTCTACCACTTGAGCCATAGCACTACTTCTGGCTTTTTCTGTGTTATGTGGTAATCAAGAAATCGAACCAAGGGTTTTATGCATGCTAGGCAAGCACTTTACCACCCGGCCAAACTCTTGGCCCCTCGTTTTAAGTATTTCATTTAGATATCATGACTAAAGAGTGGAAACTCACTTGTTTATACACACAAGGGGTTATTTCTCAGTGGGAAGTTGTTAGGGTTGAACAGTATCAAATGGTCCAATTCCCTGTGTGTTGAAGGTTGTACCGATAAGTGTTGCTTAACAGAAGGAGTGGTTTTGTCATGACCACTGGGGATTGAGGTAAGCCTTGGGAGACCTGTTGTGTGGATCCTTTACCTCCGGACCAGAGTCACAGGGTTTCTTGTAGGCTTCAATCAGTTGGTATTCAACTTCAGAGAGAACTGCTTTGAAGTGTTTAACATGAACACAGCAAAATGTTCTGAGATCATTTAATATGCTTTATAATCTCTAGTATGCATTGGTCTGGCCTTTGGTATCTTAAAAGATAAAGGCAAAAGTTGTGTCTTACTTTCTGTACTATTAGAAAATCCAACCACCATGCAATGCGTTTTGATGTTTCTAATGATCTGCTTTTTTGAGCATTTCATGACTCCATTTACTAGAATTCAATTTGATAAATTGGATTTAAATAACTGGATTTTATTTTGTCCTATTTTTTTCTCCAAAATTACAAAGAATGGCTTTAGAGGGAAAATTGCTTCATTTCTAACACTAAAATACTTTCAAGTTGTAATGTTGATGATTTAATAAGCTTGCTGAAGGGCAGATGAAACACGTCTTTTCTGCCCTAATGCAAAATATCAGCAGGGAGATTTCAAGGTTAACCACAGCTGATATGTGTCATCAGGTGATGAAAGGATCTCAGAGAGCTAATCCTTACCTAAGGTGCTTCATGCTGAAATAATTAACCACTTTTCTTTGTAGTAGTGCACCTTTAGATTTTCAATATATTATTCCTTGGGGAGTTAATGCAATTCTAGGGTTTTTTCATATATTAAACATGAGTGAAAAGTTGATTTCAGGGTGGCATTCTAGTTAAAGATTTATAAAATGAACAATCAGTAAAAATATTACTATATCTTACTAAGAGTCCCTTGAAACTGTAGTAGTTGAAGAACTAGACTCAGTCACGTATGCATTGCTTTACCAGGGACGGAAATATCTGGCCCACATTACCCTTGCTATATGGTGCAACAGACATCGATGCTTCTTGTTGGTCACTGAGGCCATGTGGCTGTCTCGATACTTTCCTGTGTTCTGAGATAATGGCAGAACTGTGCAGTGGTTCTCCACTCTTGCTCATTTAGACATTACTCAAGTAGAGATCTGAATTTTTATCAGTGTGTAGGATCTACACAATTTAAGTTTAAAACTTCTCCCCAACCTTCCTTCCCAGCTCAACTATTTGAACCCTCAGGCAGAGACTGCACATTTAATCCCTGGGGCAAATGGAAGTTTCAGAATTTGGAAACTTTCTCTTTTCCAGTTCTTTCTCCTAATTGTCCAACAACAACAACAAAAAATGTGTTGGGAGTAGACTAGCTATTTGACTTCATAAAGCAAGTAGGTCATATTCAGCATCGGGTAGAGTAACCCAAGCAGATTAATTAAGTAAATCTGGGGGCACCGTTCTCGTTTGTTCAGAACTGAGATTGTTTGCATGGTGTGTTTTGAAATGATCATAAAATAATCATGTCCAAAGGAATGAATCTACTATATGGTACTTTCAAACAGATTAGTCCCTAACAAATGCTGCATCGTATTTCCTTTTCCCCAGACTCCTGGGATGGTTGTCAGCCCATATCAGAGGAATGTAAAGGAAATAACAGAGGAGGAGTGTCTTTTCAACATTTCATATCGTTTATTAATGCAGTTTCTAAGCACACTGTGTTTTAATCTTCCAGCTCCTTCTGCAGCTTTAGCTTTGTCTACAGAGGTACCCTTAAGTGAACAAACATACTCTATAATTATTGAAAATATAGTACAGAGTGAGATGATTTAAATATAATTTAGGCACATATTGATTATGAAAATAGATATCTTTCAATACAATACTTCTCTGTCTTGGTAAAAATAATAAAGCAAAGAAAATAATTTATTTCTACAGTTGCTTTCCTTCCCCTGTAAAGGAGCGCCTCAGGCGGAGCTGGGTAGCCCTTCTCTGCGGAGGAAAGCTTTGCATATGTCGAGAGAGAAGCTACAGAAACTGAAGCCATGCTGCTCTCCCCCAGGAGACACAGGAGGTTCTCCATGGTTCACTGCCCAAGGTGATGATGAGGCTAGAGGACTCAGAACCCATTTGGACACAGCTTACATCCCTGCTCTTGGGGTACACATAAGGACACTGGAAGGGGAAGGAGTAAAAGCCTCATCTCTGCCGGTGTAGCAGAGACAATGACTCAAGAAAACTGGGATAAATGTTGATTAAACAAAACAAAGGCAAAACACATGCAACAGAAAACAGAAGGAAAAGAATCAAAGGTGCTGACAAATTGGCATTACATCTAAGATCAGCCAAATGCATTTTTAAGTTCATGTTTTTGGCGGCTACTATCAGACATCAGCTTGAAATTCCTCGCTCCCCACTGTGGGGTTTTGCTGACCCCTCTGGGCTGCTTTCCAACAGACGACTGCCGCCATATCAACTCGTCTTAGAACTTGAATTGCAGTGGACTTAAGACTAAAGGCCAGTGTCAAAGCTGGCCCGATGAATTGGCATTTGAATGCGTACTAAGGACGCACCTTTGGTTTTTTGGTTCTGAAGTACCTTCCCATGCCCATGCTAATCGGCCAGCAGTGCCAGTACATGGACCTGGCCAAGAATGACCCTGCGCCACACTCAAGCTGGGAACATGGAAGCTACAGGCACATGTGCCTTCATCTGGATTCAGTGACTTCCTCTCCACATCAGTAAGAACGAGATGTTCTTTTCATGTAGCTACTTGTTCTAAAAAGTAAACATCATAAAAATGAACCTGAAAACGAGAGCCGTAGGGAGTCTGAGCTCACCACATTCATAGGGTGTGCAGGTATTTAAAGAAAGGGGGCATTACTAAAGCTATTTATCAACCTGAACAACCTCTTCAATGTTCTCATAAAGTTTAGCAATTTAAATACCCACACTGCATCTAGGTATTCAATAAATATAATTGCATATGTTGTGCTTTTCATAAATTAAAATTCTCAAATGCATCTTCAACCAAGATGGTATTTCCATATCATGCCTAGTTAAAAGCAAATATAAGAACTACTATTCCTGACCACAAAACCAGGTACCCCCTACTCCATTCAAAAGGCAGCAATACAGTCTAGATTCCTTCCCTACATCTATTAAATGAGTGCTTTTCTTAAAATCAGAATGTGGGGGGGGAAATTCACTTTTTTTCCCTTATGCACCACTGAAAAAAGCATAATCCTCTAAATGATTTTTTTAAAATTCCCTTACAGTGTTATTTCTTCTAGACATCTGAGTGAATGGAGAAAGAAAACAATGAAGGGAACCATCTTTCATCTCGGCCGTCTTCCTCCAGTCCCTGAAGCTCATCTGACACTTTGCGACATGTGGAGTGGCGTCAGCATCTCTTCAAAGATGGCCCCCTTCACATTGGAACCTCGTAGGTTGGCTTCCTGGAGGTCACACCCAGACAGGTCACAGTTCTGCAAGACCAAGGGAGGCTCATGTATTGTGTGGGCGGAATTAAGGTCTCAGCTGACAGCCCTTGAAGTGACTGCGGCCATATTAGGACACGGCTTCCATATAACCAGCCTCTTTCTGGAGCACTTTTTTGGGCCTGGGCGTTGTCCCTGAGCTCTTCAGCTCAAGGCTACTGCCCTACCTCTTGAGCCACAGTGCCACTTCCACTTTTTCTCATGTTCAGCAAAATGGTGAAAAGGAGGTATAGCCCACAGTTTGTAATTTTAGGAGGTACCGCGGATCCAGGATGAGTTTCAATGTAGTAACTATTATCTAAACCAATTTACCTCAATCTCAAGCAATAATAGAAGGCATGAGACTGAGAAGTCTACTTTTAAACATATTTGAGACCTCTATGTATTTATTAAGAAATGAAGTGGACTTAACTATTGTGCAGCGTGAACATCTGTACAGCCACGAACAGCCTTTCATTTAAGCCACGACTGTAAGTGCTCAGTTTGGTGACTGAAGAGGTGTGTGCACCATGGCAGGATGGAGCTGTGTATTAGCTTTTCTGAGATCAACCAAGGTAAGATGACCTGGAGATTCTGCTTAAGTCCCCGGGATGGGAGCGGCTCAATTACAAAGTTAAATTATCTTCCTTGAAATTTTAAATTTATGAAAAATGTAGTACTTTAGACGAATAAAGCCTCTCTCAGTCAAATGCACCTTCATAGAAAAGATCCAAGGACAAGGAGAGAAAGGCAGCCGGGCACGCCGGATGTCACACGAGCTGTCGCTGGGGCAGTGGTCCCTGACTTTGGTAGCGATCGGCTCTGGATCGGCCGGTGTGACCAGCGGAAGGAACTCATCCCTCCAACTGCACTGGAGATACCTGGCACTTGCACCAGCCAAGGCTTTGCCTGCAATTCCAGAGAATTTTGCAAGACACCATGAGTAATTCTGGACTCCTGGAACTCATCAGATGCTGTGAACTCACCTCTAAATCAGTTCCTGCGAGCGTTGCCCCTCTCAGGTTACAGTTCTTCAACTTCGCATTTTTCAAAGTGGCAACCCTCAGGTTAATCCCTGTCATCTGACTTCCTTCCATATCCACACCTTTCAGATTAGCACCTGCAGGATACAGAGGAGTTCAACTTGAAACTCCTATTGGAAATGAACCTGAAATCTCAGTTTATTAACCATCTCACACATACAGAATTCTACACAATTTGCTTATCTATGGCAATAGTGTAAGAATGCCTCCTTAGTACTCTGAGGAGAGAAATCAATTCGGTCTTTTGATAACTAGCCTTTTTATAAAGTGCCTCCATAAGTTTATAACAAGGGAGGGGAGAACTATGCCTCCTGAACACACAAATCAACAACGTCCAGTTCACAAACACAACAGGACACTAGTGCTTTATGAAGACATGGCCCAAACCCCTTCTGGCTTTGTACATATAGCAATTCTTCCTTTTGGTCAGTATAAGAATATTTTATCCTATTGAGCTGGGCACAGGTGGCTCATGTTTATAACCCTAGATACTCAGGAGGCTAAAATCTAAGTATCTCCAATAGAAGCTAGCCTAGGAAAAAAGTTCACAAGATTCTATCTCCAATTAATAAGCAAAAGAGTCAGAATGGTTTATTTTATTTGAAAATTAAGATATTAGTTCTTAATTTTCAACAAAAGCCTATTGAATACTCAAGGCTTTATTTTCTCAGAGTCCTCCATTTTGCCCCACACGAGACCACCCTTGCCACTCCCTGAACCTGACCCGAAACCAATCCTCTAGGTATCCCTCTGGTTCTGCCCTTCGCAACCACTTCACTGGGCTCTTTCATTACATTTACCCAGAGGCTCTCACCTTCCAAGTTGGCTTTAAGACCTGAGGGATCCTCAAAGTTACACAGCTTCAGGGACGCGCCTTCTGCATTAGAACACAGCATCTTGACCCCCTGGAGATTTGCGCACTGCCAAGAGAACAGTCCTGGCTTTAAGGGTTATAGTTTGGCGCCACATAGCGCAAATAATAAAACCACACAGAAAAAGGAGGAAAAGGCCCAATTCAACATAATCAAATTTGCAAGACTGTTTTAATAGAAGCCAGTGGGGGTTTTTGTTTGTTTGTTTTCAGGGACTGAGGACATGGCTCAATGCTTGCCTACCAAATGCAAGGCACTGAGTTCAGTCCTCAAAACAAAATAACAATGAATTGTTTCAAAAGACAGAAACACCAAATTTACAACAACATGCGCATTTCTCATGAGATGGAATGGTGTTAATTTTCCCTATAACCCAAAAGGATTCTTACATCAAGCACTGATCCTGAGAGATCAGCTCGTTCAAGATTTGCACAGCACAGATTTGCGTGAGCAAGGTTGCAGCGGCTTAAATTGGCCATTTTGAAATTAATGTATCGGAGGTCCAAACGAGAAAGATCAGCACCACTGAAATTTAACCCCTGGAATTAAAAAGCACAAAGAGTCATCGTCTTTAAATCATCTGTCTCAATTAAATTTAATCACTACAGCTAACCAAGTTTTTCAGAAGCAATCCATAATTCAGTCACTTGGGAGTTTAATCACAAAACACAAACAAATGTAATTTAGATACATAAATATATGTCTTATTTCTCACTATGTTTCTCATAAGAAACTCTGCATATATTAGAATATGCCCAGCTGTGCTTCATTTATGCATAGAATTTTCTACAGAGAAATCTCTAACAGTGACATACCTGCTAATCAGTGTGATTTTAGTTACATTTTAAGTGATACTTTAAATCTCATTAATTCAAGAACTCGGAAGTTTTATTAAGAACCAAATGGATATTTGATCTGCTACTGACTAACCACATATAAGCAATTGGGCAAATACTAACTTTTTAAAGTAGCTGTAATCCCCACTAATTATTCAAAAGCTGGGACATTAGGCACAATCAGATAATAAAAATGGCAACTGTATCTCTCTTTGGATAACCGTTATGAAAGGAAATCAATGCTGTGTCCCATAATTAAGTTTTATTTTGCAGGAAAAAGGAAGCCAAGGGCAAAAACAAAAACCTCAAGAGGAGGTTGGGCGAACCGGGCCCCAGGATGAAACTGTCCTGTGAGTTTGTGTGCATGGAGAGAAAGTGAACAATGAAACTTGTTGGCGAACAAAACAAGACCTACTCACAGATGTGCTATACATACGCCAAGGGGACATGCTTTGGTTACCTGGCAACGCAATTCTGACTTAGTGGGTGTGGCCAGTAGAAATCGAACAAATTCCTTTCGGGATATTGGCGAATGGTCCTCTGGTGGCTGAGAGTTCTTGAAAAAAGTATTTTAAGAAATGAGTGGGGCTTTGGGGGAATAACCACAATAAATGTACTGCCGACCAAATTTAAAAAATTAAGAAGCCTCACCTTTATTGCTACTTCAAGGTGCTCGATCAATGAGTCAATGCCAAAAAATCTAGCCTCTTCTAACACACCTGTGGGAACAGAAGCACGGCACTGTTGCAACAGGCCATTCGTTTCCATGTGTGCTACATTCTCACAATGGAACTGAAATTCAACAAATGAGTGAAGAGCAGACAAGCGACTAATGTTTACAATGTACAAATAAAATACTGAAAAATATCTATAAACCAGGATTTTCTGCAAGAGGAAAAACAGAAAACTAATAAACACAAGAGCCTTCCATTTGCAAAATTACTTTGGATAATTACTTTAAATTGGCCATCAGCAACTGATTTGGTGATATTACTGAGAATCCAATAAAAATGATTAGTTCATTTAATCTTACCATTTCATCTACTTTTTTAATGGAGTGAATCTGATTAGGCTTGTCATAAATATGTTTTACCTACTGAATTGGAAAATGGTAGAAGTGATTAAAAGTTTACATCAGCTTCATAACAAAACTCCAAAGAACAATTTAGAAACTTTAAAAAAAAATGTACTGGTAATGAGGCTTGAACTCAGGGCCTGAGCATTTTGTTACTTATTCTGCTTCAATCTGGTGCGCTACCTCTCAGCTACACCCCTCACAGTTATTCAGGTGGGTGGGGAGGGGGGAAGGAAAAGGATCTTTGTTTTGCGTACTGGGGCTTGAACTCAGGGCTTCTACAATTGGAGCCACCCCTCTCCCCCCACTGCCTCTTTCTTTTTTAAGTAGAGTCTTAAACTTCTGCCATAAACTGCAATCCTTCTACCTTCACTTCCTACATAGCTGGGATTACAGATATGTACCATCAGACCTGGCTTCTTTTAAAGAGAAGGTCTCACTAAGTTTTGTTGTTTGGGCAGGTCTAAACTTTGGTCCTCCTGATTCTGCTTTACGCGTAGCTAGGATTACGGGCTTGTGCCAGCACTCCCTGCCCTAAACATGATCTTCTCGTGAACACCCAATTCAATTTCCAATTATCCAGTTATAAAATAACCCTCATGGAGGGGCAACACAGTGCCCATGATTTCCTGTTAACGCTGGGGCCCATCTCAGGACTTCCCCGGAAGGACAGTCACATGAGAGTGCCTGCCCCTGCAGAAATCCACTGTAAAGAGCTTCTACAGGTACCTGTCCAGGTTTGTCAAGATCTACTGAGATCTGAGGATCTCAATTTGAGCCAGCCCAGTCAGGAAACTCCATGAGACTCTTATCTCCAAGTAACCACTAGAAAACCAGAAGTGCTGCTGTGCTCAAAGTGGTAAAGGTACAAGTCCTAAGCACAAAGAGCCCAGAGACAGCGTCTAGGCTCTGAGTACAAGCCCCCAAACCAACAATGTACCCAACCCTAAGGCTGGGTACAATGGTTCAAGTTGTAGAGCACCCACCCAGTAAGCGTAAGGCTGAGTTCAAACTCTTGTACCAATATATGCGCGCGCACACGTGCACGCGCACACGCGCGCGCGCACACACACACACACACACACACACACTCACACACAGAATCCATCTTAAAAAAACTGACAAGGGTGCTCACCTGGCAGCACACATACTACAATTTGAACAATACAGAGAAGATTAGCATGGCCCCCTGTGCAAGGAGCACATGCAAATTTGTGAAGCATTCCATATTTCTAAGACCCAGGTACCACAAACACAGAAAAAGCCAGAAGTAGTTCTGTGGCTCAAGTGGTAGAGGGCTAGATTTGAGAAAGCCCAAGGACAGTACTCAGGCTCTGAGTTCAAGCCTCAGGACTGAAAAAAAAAAGCTGACATGGTGGCACAAGTGATGGATCATCCCAGAAACACAGGCATAAATAAAGCATGCCTTCAAAAGGGACCACAGGTCTCTTTCTCTCTTTGCTCAGGTTTGAGAAGGGATCATGCCACACTTCCCATCTTCACTAGGGGCTAAGCCTGCTTGATCCTGGATTTCAAGCCAAACAAAATTGTAAGTGAAACCCCTCTCCCTCCATAAGTTAGATGGCTTGGGTATTTCGTTGCAACATTACAAAGCTTACTATAAGCTTTCAAATGGTCAATCACTGCTTTGTAACAAGGCAATTTATTCACCCTGTGAGATAGGACAGGATAAGAAAATAAGAAAAGGCACTTGGAGGGACTTTTCCCAGGTTATTTTCTATTGAGTTGTAGAATTGAGGGTCTACTAAATTATATGATTCAAAGCATGGCTGCTTCTTAGCACCACTCTACTTTCCAATGTAACAAGATCTATCACTTAATACCAACTCAAAAATAAAGCAAGAAGGAATTTAAATCTTTGAACCTAAGATTAAAAGGTATGAGCTAGATACATACCAAAGACTATCTACCACTGTGCTGACCTCTCTTTACCTTTGCGTACTAAAAATACATGTGTGAAAAACTCACCTAATAAGTTAATGCCATCGTTCACAATGAGCTGTCCATGACGCAAGTAGTTCAAAATGGGTTCAAAGTACTCTGGACTTCGATCAATTAAGAAAGCTCCTCTGTGATCTTGCTTATTCCCCCAGACACCTGTGTTGTTATTACAAGAAAGCCCCCGGAACAAAAAGTTAGAACCTTTGCAGGAAAAACTGTATCCTATCCCAGCAGTGTTTACTCCTCTAAGAATTGTATTAGTAGAAAGTCAGCATAGATTCAAGTAGACCACACTGAACAAGAAAAGCACCCAGTACTCACCTCTGTCCTTGAACATGTGTGCCAGCATACTGTCCGGCTCTTTATTCACTAAGGTGCTCCTAAGAATTCAGGAGAAAAAAACCCCAAAACAAGATTTCTCTATGTGTCTTTAAATAAACATATTTAAGTCAAGACTACACTTGATTTTAGCTGTTCTCTCAAAAAGACATGCTACAACCTGGTAGGAGTGATGCTGGAAAATAAAAAGGTAAATTAATTTGCCTTTTACCACAGTTCACTGGATCGTCCTTTGATTTAAATATTAGCTTCCTTTAAGCAAGTATGACTGCAGGGTCTCCCTCTATGCCTGGGCTGTGATCCTCTTACTTCTGCTTTCTCATGCTCCTGGCAAGGACAGGCACTTACCAGTGTACCTAGCCAGTGGTGAGATGAAGGCTCCTTGCTTTTTTTTGGCTGGTGGACTCAAACCATACCTGCCTGATCTCTACCTCCTCAAGTAGCTAGGATTCTAGGCTTGAATCATTGTACCTAGTGGCATATGTTTTTGATCTAACATTTCTCTGATTCCCTTAACATGGTTTGTTGCTACCAAATTTCAATACTGTTTATGTATTTGGTTTTTTTTTCTTTTGGTTTTCTGAAACAAGGTCTGGTTATGTAGTCCAGGCTGACAGCAAACTCATGATTTCCCTGTCTCAGACTCCCAAGTGCTGGGATTTTAGGTGTGCATTGCCACACCTATCCAATGCTCTTCATTTTTACTGTGTGTATAGTCTCTTTTACTCTCTCTCTGTGTCACACACACACACACACCACAACTTACCGTGTAGTTGTAAAGTACCGCCCTCCAACATTTAAGGTTAACCAATCTGTGTTAGACCCAAACAGTCCTTCCGGTGATTTAGAATCTGTCTGAGGATCTAGATAGGGCACACAGAAAAGAACAAACAGTATTAAGACTGAGAATGCTGAGACGGCAGCATCCTACTAAGACAGCAGTAAGGCAAAATTTCAATTCAATCCACTATAAAAGCATCTGAGAACTATGCAGGACACCCCATGGCAGACCCTAGGACTGAACTAGGTGATAGGGCATCCCACCCCAACCACAGCTAAAGAGCAACTGCTGTCAGTATCTGTGAAGGAGAGCAGAGAGACCACAGCATCCATGATGAACTTCTATAGAATCTTCCAGATTGTTCTCTAGGTGGAGCCCCCACAGCTCACTGCATCTGGCAGGGCCACAGGCATACCGCTCGAGAGCAGGGGATACAAGTGGACTGCACCAAGATCTAAAGGGTTGGAAATTGTCCTGTCTGCAAAGCAACCAGGCAGAAACGCCCTCAAAGGAGAATGCCCCAGAAGATAAGAGGCTGGAGAAGAAACCAAGTTCAACAAAAAGGGCATAGAGAAAAAAAGAAAAAATGAGTTCAGGTAAGCATTATAAAGGCCTATCAAACCACACACAATGTATTTTTTTTAATGAATTGTCTATTAGTTAATACCCCAGAAACAACAGAAAAGGAAACTTGAGGCATGAAATTTAGAAAAAGTGACCTCTGTCACGCCTCCCTACTCAAACTAAGGAAAACTAATTTGATATAAAACAAGCAGCAAAGAAGTATTGAAATCAAATCCAAAAGAACATACCACACACTAAGAAAATCAACCTAGAACAGCTACCACAACAAGAAATGTGCTACTGGAATGCTGTCCTTTAGGGAAGAAAATCTTTTGGGTGATCTAGGAAAAATAGTTAAGAAAGATCAATTAAAAAAAAATTCCTGTTTTTGTGGTACTAGGTTGAACTCAGAGAGCTTGCTGCTTTCTAGACAAGCGCCCTACTGATAGATCCACACTTGCCAGCCCCAGGCCAGCTCGGGATCTCGGCCTCTGGAGTAGGTGTAATCTCTAGGATTACACGTGCAAGCCACCAGCACCAGGCTGCAAAACTTTCATTCTCTAAGGAAATTCAGTTATATATGTGTGTTCCGAGCATAAAGGTAATATTCAGGTGGGCCTTGGTATGTAGCTGATGCCAAGTATCTTTTGGCTCATATAATTTTCTGTAATTTGCTTATAAATAGGTAATAAAACATTCGGAGAAATTTTGACAATCTCTAACAAAGGAAAACTTAAAACAGCTGTAGTTTCTAAAATCAAAATCATCTTATTATATCATGAGTAAATAAATACTTAAAAATATAGAGCATAAAAAGGAATACAAAAGACTAAACATACTATAAAGCCATCATGAAATGGTCACATAATTCAAATAAAAATATACACAACTAATGATCCTGGAGACTGAAGTAGAACTGAACAACATTTAAAATGTTAAAATTTAAAATTCATTGAAAAATACTTACCATTTTTTTTTCATTTTGGCAAAAGAAAATGGCTTTTCAATTACTTACCAATAAATGGCTCTCCTTCACATACAAACAAAACGTCATCATCCCTGGGGGGGGAAAAACATTTAAAAGCCACCATCACATTATCTGTGAATTACAGGAACTGTTCCTTAAAATTATGTGCAAGGAAAGTGGCACTGTGGCTCAAAATTGTAGAGCACTAGCCTTGAGCTGAAGAGCTTAGGGAGAGCACTCAGGCCCAGAGTTCAAGCCCCACAACTGACAAAAAAATAATAATAATAATTTAAAAAAATAAAGAAGAATGGGTTAGAAATTGAAGCCAAGTGCTGGTGGCTCACGCCTGTAATCCTAGCTATTCAGAGGCTGAGATCTGAGGATCACAGTTCAAAGCCAGCCCAGGCTATGTCCTTCTATGCCACACATGTCCTGGAAGACGTCCTAGAAGCACATGTGAGGTTTTCTTTCTTTTTTTTCTTTTTGAGGTCAGAGGACTTGAACTCTGGGCCTGGGCGCTGTCCCTGAGCTCTTCAGCTCAAGGCTACCACCCTGCCCCTTGAGCCACAGCATCACTTCCATGAGGTTTTCTTAGAAGCAGAATTTGTTTGAAAATTAGGTTGATTCAGTTATCCACAGAAACTAAAGATGGGCTGGGAGACAGATGCTGAAAAACTATCAAATCTTATTAGTTTGTTCAGACTTTCTCTACTTGCTCACAATGCTGGTTATCTTTTTCACATTTCTTTTCATTAACAAAAATAAATGACCTGGATCGGTCCTATAATTTTTCAGGTGCTGTGTTTCCTTGTTTGTAAACTGAAAAGACTAAAACTGATGAATTTCAAAGGCAGTACAGGTCATCTGTCCTGGATTTACAGAGATTGCACTTGGTACACACTGTAATTTACTGCATCATTATCTTCACAACATCAATTTTAAAAACTCATGCTTTGTCAATTTAACAACCCACAAAAAAGCAATCACACCATCGCTGGCATTAAAAACTAATTTGTATTCTATTTATCATATTTTCTGTTTATGATCCCTTTTCCTGGTCCAAAATTCTGACCCTGTAAGGAAAGAGTGGGATGTTTGTTTTAAAAAACTCATCTGCTTAGGATAAAAACCAAAACAACTCTCCCAAAGCACAATTGTGGTACTGAGGTTTGAACCTGGATTCTTACAGTTCTATTTTATTAGGCACAAAATTAAGTCTCTGTGATGTTTACAGAATTTGAAGCACTCATGAAAAGGATTTAGCAATAAGCATAAGCATAGATAGATGGATCAATTAGTTTCTTCCTATTAAAAAGCTGTTAGGCACTGGTGGCTCAAACTTGAATCCTGCCTGTGGGGCTCGTCACACCAGGGAAATGGGCTCATTTCCTGGTTTTGGGACTCAACCTGCCTGTTCACCTGGTTGGAAGGCTTGGCTGTGGTTTGTGATGTAAAGTAAGGCTACCTCTGGGACTGGCCCCGCCGCCCTCTCGGACAGCACCTACCTCCCCTGCCCTTCCCACCTTTATGCTGATAGGCTCCTGCATCCTATACTAAACCATTTTATTTTCCCAATAAACGAGTCTTTGCCTTGACGAGTCTCCCTAGCACGTCTGATTGTCCTCCCTGTTCTCTGTCCCTCTTGTGGGTCAGGAGGCAAGAAGGACTAAAAACTCCGACACTGCTTATATAGGAGGCTGAGAACAAAAGCCAGCCCAGACGAGAAAGTGTGTGAGACTCTTGTCAATGAACTACTCAGATAAAGCTGGAAGAAGTATGGCGGCTTCTACCGAAGCATTACCGAAAAAAGACTCCACCCAAAACCCCAAACAAAACAACCATGAAGCTCACGGAGAGCATCTAGGCCCTAGGTTCAAGCCCCACAACACACACACACACACACACACACACACACGCACGCACACACACATACACACGTACACACACGCACACACACTCCATGCCAGGCTGGGCACAGCAGTCCATACTTTCAATCCTACCACTTGCAGGCTGAGGAGAAAGATCATGAGTTTGAGGGTGGTTGAAGCTATATAGTAAGAAACTGCCGGAGAAGGGGAAAAGGAGGAAAAGGGAAGAGGAAAAGGAAAGGATCTCATTAGATCTACATACAGTACCATAAAGAAGAAATTCCTTAGAGCCATTTATGAGCTTTGAGGAAAGACTATCAATATGCTGGAACATACTAAGAGTTTTCTATCTGATGGATACATCTCAAGTCCAAAGAGCTCATTCTAGACAATCACTTGCCATCTTAAGGGAAATAGCACAGCACTAGGGAGGCAAAGGCACACTGCTGGCAGCATAGAAAAAGGCAACAGTTACCTGATCAAAGCAATGTCATCAATCAGTCCGCCTTTCCCATTGTACACACTGGTGGCTTTTATGCCAAGTTTACTACTAGCGACAGAAAGCAAATCCGATAAAGTTCCATACACAGCAACCACCTGTAAAAACATCAAATTAATTGGATTAGTGAATTTCATTGCCCACAAATTACAAACCACCTCAGTCTAAACAGCACTAAGAAAATCTGATTAGGACGAGATTTCAAGAGCTTCTTAACAGGATCTCTCTATAGGACTCATTTATTTACTGATGTCCCATACTGAAGGAACCCAAAACTATAGACTAAGAAATTTCTAGAGGGGCAGGGAGTTTGGCCTAGTGGTAGAGTGCCTGCCTAGCATGCACAAAGACCCGGGTTCAATTCCTCAGTACAACATTCATAGAAAAAGCTAGAAAATGGTGCTGTGGCTCAAGTGGTAGGGTTCTAGCCTTGAGAAAAACCCAAGAACAGTGCTCAGGCCCTCAGCTCCAGCCCAGAACTGGCCCCCCCAAAAAAGCAGTGCTATGGCTGTGCAGATAGACCTTGTGTGAATCTAGACTCTGACAGCTGTCACATTCACTCAAGTCTTTGTGTATACGCTAAAGGGCTTGAACTTGGGGACCATCCCTTGCTCAGCTCTCTTCACTCAAACCAGATGCTCTACCTCTTGCAACATGGCCCTACTTCTGGCTTTTTGCTGTTTAGCTGGAAAGAGACATCTCTAGGCATTGTCTGTTTGGCTAGTTGTGAATCATGATCTTCAGATTTCAGATTCCAGAGTAGCTAAGATTAATAGCCATAAGCGACCAATGCCCAGCTGTTTTCATGTAAATGGACTTCAATGCAGCAGTAAAAAGAAATAAAGTTCTAAAAGACTGCATACAATATGATACCAACGAAATACAATGTCTAAAAACTACCAAAGCAAAAATCAGGAAGGACAGGTAGACATACATGTATGGTAAATGATTAAAAATGAAAAAAAGCAAAATATGAAATCCATGAATACAGCTATGTTTATAGGAAGGCAGAGGAACAGGAAAATAAGCACAATTAATTATTGCCAATATATTAGTGCTTAGAGTTTTATGGCAGGTTTATGGATATTTGTTGTATTGTTTTTCTTTTAATTTTTATGTGTTTACAGGGATTGAACTCAAGGCCTTGTTTGCTAGGTAAATGCTCTACCATTTGAGCCATGTGCAGCTATATTAATATTCTTTATTGTGTTCCTTTGTATGTATGAAATATAGCATGAAAGGTTTAAGCTTAAAGAGTGAGCTTTTACAGGGTTCTCACTGATGTTTAGATTTCAAGAGGCAAAGGTTCATGTAATTTTTTACTTTTCTTCAGTGTTAATAATGTAATGAGTTCAAATTTGAGGACTGTATAACAATCACATACATATATGTATATATACATATACACACATACGCTCATATGCATATATACTATATAACCTCAAATCAAAGCCAGAGGAAAGAGTTATTTCCTGGACCAGGATTAGAATGAAGGTGTTTTCTAACCTACTGTCTCTATTGTTTGGAATAGTAGCTCATTAACAGAGGGTTCTTGGTGAGTATTAACTAAATGAATGAGGTACACTGAAGGTTTATGATTTGCAAAACTCATTACTGAACATTCAAGTATGTTATTCTCAGTATGTACAGAAAATGGTTTCTTGAACAGGTTGCTTAATAGCCATACATATCTGGATGTCTGAATCTTAATGTCAATTTCCTTGGTGTCCAGGGTACAGGGAATAGTAACAAGAGAACAATGAGGGCTTTGACATATAAGAAAGGTATGAGAATTTGTAGAGCAATTTAAAACACCACCAGTTTTTTAAGATTAAGATCTCTAAATACTTTTAACTATCCACCCCTGACAGAAAACATTTTAGACTGTGTACTCATCATATGGTTATTTATAAATTATATACCATATCAGAACAAATGATAGAACGGACTTTTATTTACTTGGACTGTGAATTGGCCAGAAAGATCCCAGAAATATTTATCATTAATTTAGACTCTTAAATACCAGATTGATTTTAGACATTCAAGATTCTGAAAAAGTGGGAAAAAGAAAAATTCCAAGGCTATCTGTCTTCCTATGCTGGAGAATCTATTTCAATGTCTTCCTACTTAGGACAGCCTCACCCTATACATGGATAATATTACAAAGAACAACATACACTGAAGAGGAAGTTGGCTGTTAATAGCAGTTCCTAAATAGTACTTCGGTCTTTATTAAGAGCTGGCATTTCTGACTTGCCATCCAAAGGGATCCTTTTATTTGTTAAATCTTTTACCAGAAGCAGCAGCTCTGTCATTTTCTAGTTGTTTATTTTGCTTGCCTAATTACTATTATCTTCTTACTGCAGCAAGTGATTTTCGAATCACTTGGCACTGTGGCAAGGGTTGAGACCAGATGCTACATATACCTGAGCAATGGCCCTCTGCTTCTGTCATCACGTGTCAAGGGTACCACTCAATGAGGCTGCCACCTGCCATTCTTCCTTTGGGGGGAGCGTGACATGACCCAGAACTGCAGAGGGCTGGGTGTTGTGTTTTTCATGTTACTTTAAGTGTTGAGTAAGAACATGACTAACATGTACATTTTGGATCATCCCGTAGATCCTCTGTGGCAGTACATGTCACATGGGAAAATGACTCCGGAGACTCAGAGGTCTCCCTTCAACATCACTATTCATCCTGAAGTGCTAGGCAGAAAGAAAGAAATCTGGGCCTCCCCACTCCCGTCGCCCAGCTCCATGGCCCGGCGTGACAACCACTGAACAATCGAGGAGAAGAAAACACAACTGAAAAAAACAGGTTACTCTTATGAGCAGAGAAACAATAGAAACTAGGTAAAGAAGACATGTAAGTGATATAGAAATTCTAGCCGGTGGATGAGAAATCAAACTCAGCACTGTTTTAGCATGTTCTTTAAAAATCCTGCCAATCCTAATTACATCTATATACTTATGTATATATATATAAGTATTAAGTATATATACAAATTTTACACTTATGTATTATTCTGCCCTTTTGCCAAGTAAGTCATTTTAACATTTCTTAATGAGGTCAATAGGAAATACTGAGCTGGGGGATATGTTCTCAAGCTGAATAGAAAATGTTTAAACTTTTATGATCTTTGTAGCATACCATTTATTTATTTATTTATTTACAATTATTTGAAATGGACTGTTCTTAGTCTTCTGGGATTCTCTAGCAAAAAGTTAACTCCAAAAATCTGTCCTGGTAAAAATTAGGATAGCTTGTAAAAAAAAAAAAAAGCTTTGAAAAAATGCATTTAAAATAATATCAGATGAGGCATGGTGGCACATGTTTATAATTCCAGCAGAGGCAGACAGGGGAGGATCTGGTCTGAAACCTGTCAGAGCAAAGATAGTTGGAGACCTTCTCTGAAAAATCAAAAGCAAAAGGGTTGGGGGATAAGTGCTGAGTTCAGTCTCTAGAATGGTGGTGAAGCGATGAAGACAAAGACCAACTCAGCCAATCTTTAACAGAAACAAAACTGAGCAGATTCAGAAGAGATTTAGATGATAGCGAAATATTTATGATTGGGTCTAAGCATCATGTCTTCTACAAAGTAACAGAGCGGAGATGTTTGCTTCTGAGGTCATACCCGAGTCACAACACTACATCTCCAGTCACAACCTAAAACTTCAGGTGATGAACACAGGTGTAGAAACAGTTACTACAGATGATCAGAAATACTGTGACTTTGGTGAAGCACATTTTTGAGGTGAGAGCTCAATACTGGGAATGTAGGCAGATGATGTTCTGGATGAGCTTGTTAAACCTCTGAACCCAGAACACAAAATAATCATGCACGGAAAGTGGTTCAGTGACTCAAGTGGGAAAGCGCCAGCCTTGAGCTCAAGAGTTCAGGGACAGCGCCTAGGCCCGGGACACACACAGACACACACACACACAGACACACACACAGACACACACACAGACACAGACACACAGACACACAGACACAGACACACAGACACACACACAGACACACAGACACAGACACACATACACACACACAGATACACACAGACACATACACAGACACACACACAGATACACACAGACACACAGACACAGACACATACACAGACACACACACACAGAGACACATACACACACACAGATACACACAGACACATACACAGACACACACACAGATACACACAGACACATACACAGACACACACACAGATACACACAGACACATACACAGACACACACACAGATACACACACACACACATACACAGACACATACACAGACACACACAGACACATACACAGACACACACACACACAGACACAGACACACACCCCCGTAACGCACAAACTCCACTGCGGCTCAGCGTGGGGTTTGCTGAACGTGTGCATGGAAAACTTTCCCGCAGTTTGCATCTCCAGAGTGTGCAGAAGGCCCTGCTGGGCGACCGCAGAGCCGGCGCCATTCGGTTCGCCTGGGTCCGGGGCTGACCAGCACGGCCGGAATGCGCCCAAGCAGCACCACGACTTTCACGGGTGGGGCGGTGGAAGGCGCCCGGGGAGGCAGGGGCGGCCAGGGTCCCGGCACGACGGCCCAGGGGTCCCGGCACGACGGCCCGAGCGCGCGGGCCCAGGCCGGCGCCTCCGCGCCCAGCAGCCCGGGGCTCTGGACGGTCGTTCCCCGCCCGGGCGGAGAGCCCAGCGCGAGCTGGTCCACGGCACATGGCGGGAGGACCCCGCACCGGGAGGACGCGGGAGGACCCCGGGGGGACACGGGAGGACGCGGGATGGCCGGGGAGGACCCGGGAGGACCCCGGGGGGACACGGGAGGACGCGGGAGGACCGGGGAGGACCCGGGAGGACCCCGGGGGGACTGGAAGGACCGGGGAGGACGCGGGAGGACCGGGGAGGACGCGGGAGGACCGGGAGGACGCGGGAGGACCGGGGAGGACGCGGGAGGACCGGGAGGACGCGGGAGGACCCCGGGGGGACCGGGAGGACCGGGGAGGACCCGGGAGGAAGCGGGAGGACCGGGGAGGACGCGGGAGGACCCCGGGGGACCAGGGAGGACCCGGGAGGAAGCGGGAGGACCGGGGAGGACGCGGGAGGACCGGGGAGGACGCGGGAGGACCCAGGGGGGACCCGGGAGGACGCGGGAGGACGCGGGAGGACCCCGGGGGGACCGGGAGGACCGGGGAGGACGCGGGAGGACCCCGGGGGGACCCGGGAGGACCGGGGAGGACGCGGGAGGACCGGGAGGACCCCGGGGGGACCGGGAGGACCGGGGAGGACGCGGGAGGACCCCGGGGGGACCGGGAGGACCGGGGAGGACGCGGGAGGACCGGGAGGACCCCGGGGGGACCGGGGAGGACCCGGGAGGACCCGGGAGGACCGGGGAGGACGCGGGAGGACCCCGGGGGGACCGGGAGGACCGGGGAGGACGCGGGAGGACCCCGGGGGGACCGGGAGGACCGGGGAGGACGCGGGAGGACCGGGAGGACCCCGGGGGGACCGGGGAGGACCCGGGAGGACCGGGGAGGACCCGGGAGGACCCCGGGGGCCGCGGAGAGGAGGCGTCCCCGGCCCCGGCGCCCGGGTGACAGCGGCCTCCCTGGGGCCCCCGCGGCCCTGGGGCCCCCGCGGCTCTGGACTCGAGTCCGGGGACGGCGGCGGGCGGGTCCCGGGCGTCCCGAGGCCGCGGGGCGCGGCGCACTCCCCCGCCCCCCCCGCCGGCGCCCCCTTACCTTCCCGTTCTTGGGGCTGCCGTTCAGGAACAGGGTCACCCGCCTCATGGCGCGGCCCCCGCCGGGTCCGGAGAGAGCCGCCACCCTCCCCGCCGGCCCTCCGCCCACCTCCCTCTCCTCCCGCCCGACCCCTCCCTCCACCCACGCGGACTCCCCGCCCTTCGCCACCTTCCTGGCGGGGCTGACACACGCGCGCGCACACTCACACACTCACACACACACACGCCGCAGTCCCACACCCCACCGCGGGCCGGCCCTCCTTCCCACCCCGCCCCTCAGGCGCCGCAGCCAGCCTGGGGCCCTTCCCCCACCTTCCCCTGATTGACACGGAGCTGCGCCCAATCAACTCGCGGCACCCGCCACCACTCAGCCAATCACAACCCTGGATTGGGAGGAGCTCGGACTAAACCAGTCAGCTGGTAGACGGACAGGAGTACCAACCAATCACAACAGAGGCTAAAGCCAACCGGCGGCGTTCAGAGTTACTGAGCAGGCGCACACTCAATTCTAGGCAATACTCATTTGCATCTAATGGGCTGGGCTCGACGAGGGAGGCGTGGCTCCAAAAGGCCCACACACCCGTCAATCAGCGCCGGCAAGCGCTTTTAAGAAGAAACGGCTGCCGTCAGGATTGGCTGTTTGAGTCAACGAACCCGCCCATCCTCGTATCATGATTGGTCCAATGAGTCTTTTTTTCTTTTTTTCGAAGTTCACAGCATCCAATCAAAAGTGGGAGGCGGAACTACACGCACCCGAAGGGTTGTTCCGCGCGGGTCTAGCGGAGAAAGTAGTCCCTGGAGTCGGGGTCGCGGCGGGCCTCTCGAGTGGTGCGGGAGGTCGCCCGCCACGCCGGGCGGCTTTCCCCGCCCCCCGTCCCGAGCTCAGGGGACCCCGCCGGGCGCGCGGGAGCGAGGGGAGGCCGGGAGGGGCGGCGGCTGGCGGACACGTGCGGGCCGGCGCGTAGAGATTCGCTCAGTAACGCCTGTGCCGGGGGCGGCGCCGCGGTTTGAATCTGGCGGCGGGGACGCGGGGACGCGGGGATCCGCGGGGTCGAGACCCGCCGGGCCGGCAGCCGCCGAGGGGGCCCCCGGGCGCTCCGGGACGACGTCGCCGCAGCTTTCCTCGGCCGTCGGGGCCCGGGGAGGTGCCGAGGGCGTGAGAGGTAGGCGGGCCGTCGGCGGACCCCGGGGCTGCCCCGTGCGCTCGGCCCCGCCGGACCGGGGGGCTCTGGCGAGCAGGGGTCCTGGGGTCCACCCGGACGCGTGTCCTTCGCGCCCCCTCTGGGGTTCCGTGTCGGAATCGAGTCTGGAGGGAGAGGCTTTTCATCCAGTCACGCGAATCAGTATCGACGATGGATAATCGTTTTCTCCCCCCCCCTCCCCTTTCAGATGGATCCGAGTTCCAGGGATCAGGAGCCCCGCGAAAGCGGGGAGTCTGCTGTTCATAATTCCGGTATGTGGCGATCTGCGCCCCCCCCCCCCCGTGAAGTGGAAGAGGACGGGGTGTCGACTCCTCCTAACACTGCCCGTCTGTTTTCAGAAAACGCCTCCTTCATCCTGGGGACCGGGAGGCTCGTGACCCCTCGGAGGAACCTGACGGAAGGAACCCCGAAGTGCTGCACGCCGGATGCCTTTGCATCACCCCTGAACTTTTCCACGGTGACGGTGGAGCAGTTGGGGATCACACCCGAAAGTTTTGTTAAGACCTCTGCAGGTGAGAGCGGCTGTCCTGCAAAGTAAGGGAAGCACGGTCCAGTGTTGTGCGTGTGCCGCGAGCTTCTGAGCTTGCTCTTGTTGGTACTGGGGCTTGAATTGAGAGCATTCTACCCTCCTTTAGTTTGGTTGTGCTCTGCTTGAGCCACTTCTCCATTTCTGGCTTTCTGGTGGTAAACTTAAGGTAAGAGTCTTACAGACTTTTTTTTTTTGTGGGTCATGGTGCTTGAACACAGCCTGGGTGCTGTCCCCGAGCTCTTCAGCTCAAGGCTACCATCCTACCCTTGAGCCAAGCCTCACCTCCTGTTTTCTAGAGGTTAATTAGAGATAGGAGCCTCAGGTCCCATTGTGTCCGGGCTGGCTTTGTACCTTGATCCTCAGAACTCAGCCTCCTGAGTAGCCAGGATTACAGGTGTGAGCCACCGTGCCTGGCTTCTTACTGATTTTTCTGTCTAGGATGATTTCAAACTGCAGTCCTTACACCTCAGTCTCTAGTAGAGAGGAAGTTTTCAACCTGACACGTGGGATCCAAGAAGTGAAGTTCAAATGAATAGTTACATGTTTTATGAGAATGTATAAGAGAAAATGTGCAATTTAAAAATAAAAAAAAAAAAGACCGACCGCTGAGTGGGTTTTGCCTCTGTCTACCTTCATGCCTTAGAAATGAGACTCCTTTGTGAGGTCTGACTTAGGTGGCGAAGAAAGAAGTATGGAAATGAAACTAGATTCGGAAATAGCATTTAGAAATGGAGGATAATGCAGAACAGAAAGGCCAGTTGCATTGTGTTTTCAAGACCCGAAGGTGACAGGTCCAGGTGCCACCTGACCGGTTCTTGTTTTCTCAGGAACATCATTCTTTTATAAAAAGTTATGTTTGTCTTGTGTATTTATGCTTGTGGGCAGAATTCAGGATAGTGTGATAAAGGTGAGTTAGTGTCTCAAAAGAAAAAAAAGCCCCCCCCCCCCCCACCGAAAGAAAATGCCCAGAATGTTGGAGGATTAGAACGGAAGGAATCTCCACTCCCTCTCCCTCCACAGGGGATACATTCCAAGATTCCCAGTGAGTTTAGAACTAAGGATATGAGGTACTGCTTTTTCCTATACATACATCCCGGTGATTAGGCTTGGTTTATAGTACGTACAGTAAGAGGTCAGGTGGTTAGCATGGAGCAGTTATAACCATGTAACCAACACTATGTGATTGTATGTTAGGATTTTCATTGCTGTGACAAAATACGTGACACAAACCCTTTAGAGTAAGAAAAGGATGACTTTGGCTCATGGTTCCAGGGGCTTTGATCTGTGGTTTCTTGCTCTATTGCTGTGGACCTGATGTGAGACAGAAAATAGGGCCAGTGAGACTATACCACCCAGTAATGCCATTATATGAATCCATTGAGGGACACATCCATGGAGTCAGAGCCCTTGTGATCTATGAACTATCACAGTGTGTGCTCTTATTCCAGAATATTTTACTGCCCTCTTTTCACTTAAAGCACAGAGCAACTTCTTTTATCATGCCTACATTGCCAGCATCACTACTGTTGAGCATCGGGTCGTTATTAAGTACAACAAGGGTTACTCGTGGCCAGCTCTGCCAGACTCAGCAGTTGTATCTGATAGCCAGAATGCCCAGGAAATGACATAATAGACAGTGGTGTTTGCAGTGGGGATCTGCTGGACACAGGAATGACCCGTGTCCAGAGTAAGGTGGAGCTGGCCAGCCTAGAGTGACACAAAATTTGTAACTTGTGAATTGTTTATTTTCTGGCCTTTTCCACAGACAGTTTTCAGACTGTGAGTATCTGAAGCCATGCATGCAATGTGAAATGGATAGGGAGGACTTTACTGTACAGGGGTATTGAAGAATAATTTTTCTTCAGATTCTCAGGGATATAATTTATAAAAGGAGAAATTCTATGCCCAAAGCAATACATTACCAATTCTTTTTTTTTTTTTTAACCAGTCGTGGGGCTTGAACTCAGGGCCTGAGCACTGTCCTTGAGCTTTCTCAAGGCTAGTGCTCTACCACTTGAGCCACAGGACTACTTCTGGCCTTTTCTGTGTATATGGTCCAGAGAAATCAAACCCAGGGCTTCGTGCATGCTAGGCAAGTGCTCTACCACTAGGCCACGCTCCCAGGCCCTCATTATCTAATTCTTTGTGCAGAAAATATGGCACAAAAATAAAAGATAATGGGAATGTTTCTGTGTATTTAGTCAACAGCTTTATTAAGACCTATGAGCAGGTGCTGGCATTCTAGCAACACAGGTTAATTCAGGACAACACACACCATCCCTGTGCCCTGCTGATGTTCAAACTACCTTGCCACCCTCCTCAGTTGTCCATAGCATGTGTTGTTTATTTTGCTTTCTCTGGGGCTGCTGCATCACTGGCACTGGACGTGATTGCTCCAGATTGCTTTGTATCGTTCTAATTCATAAGCAAGCTTTGTTACAGGGAAGTCATCGCCCTATCTGAAGAAGTTCAGACGGCGTTCTGCCGTGGGAACCCGGGGCTCTCCTGAAACAAACCACCTGATCCGCTTCATTACTCAGCAGCGGAACTTGAAGAATGCAGAGAAGTCTCCACTGGAGAAATCCTGGTCCTCCCCTTTCCAGGTCAGTCCTCTCGTGAATTCTGCTGTGTCACCACTTTACTTCGTTAAGCTCTCCGGTAGGGTGCTGCCTCTGGGTACGTCTTTACCTGATTCGGATCTGGCGAGCCTGTTGTCGGTGTGTAGAGGGTGAGTTAATTGTGCTTGATGAGGTTGAGTATGCCTGTGGTAACGGGAGACCTCTTTTTATTTTGCCAACTTTCTAATGTTAATATTTATAGCACCAGGAGAGGCACTGTTTTACT
This sequence comes from Megascapheus bottae, assembly GCF_031878675.1. Taxonomy (NCBI): domain Eukaryota; kingdom Metazoa; phylum Chordata; class Mammalia; order Rodentia; family Geomyidae; genus Megascapheus; species Megascapheus bottae. The sequence continues at coordinate 37,435,777 of NC_143528.1, forward strand.
TTAGTAGCTTATCTTTGGTGCATTTTTACCCTTTCCTCTCCCCCACCAGTCTGGAGGTTTGAACTCTGGGCCTAGCTTTTGTGTTCAAGGCTTAGCACTCTACCACTTGAACCACGGTTCCACTTTTAGCTTTTTGTAGTTAATTTTCGATAAGAGGCTCATGGACTTTTCCTGCCCAGGCTGGCTTCAAACCATAATATTCAGATCTCAGCCTCCTGAATAGGTAGGGTTTTAGGCATGAGCCATTGGCACCCTGCTAGGGTTTATAATATTTTATGACAACTGTCTGTTGGTGTGTAAGGGACAATGGTTCTCTAGGACCAGATGTCCTTGAATAGCTGTGTAGAAAGGAACAAATTGCTTATCTGCTGATAAAGATAAATTTTGATACTTTTTCCAAATTTTAAATCAAAATAATAAATGTACCTAACAAGAAATAAATAGTCCATAGTGTGCATATTGTGTTGTGAAAGACATATACCCCTAGGATACCTTTCTTATGTGAGGGACATAGTTTTATGTATTGGATTTCTTATTAAAAGTAATGTATACACATTGCCTCTTTCCTTTTTTTCTTTATCTAGTATGGAACAGTAGTTATTGAAAGTTTTTCAGGCAGTTCAAAAAAAGAAAGAAAGAAAACAAAACTGGGCATTCGTAACTCATACCTGTAACCCTAACCTGTAACACCTCAGGAGGCTGAGATGTGAAGATGTGCGATTTGATGTCAGCCTGGGCAGGAAAGTCCATGAGACTCTAAATTTCAGTTAACCACAAAAACCTGGAACTGGAGTTGTGGCTCCAGTGACAAGAGTACCAGCCTTGAGCAGAAAAAGCTCAGTGTCAGTGCCCAGGCCCCAAGTTCAGGACATACATGCACACACACACACACATTTTTCAGGCAATGAAAGGGACCCTTGGAGTTCCTGAAAGTCCATGAAGTCCAAATATTTTTAATATTACTAAATCAGCAGGTGCTTTTCTTTCATAATGTTGATATTTATGTCCAAGATGCAATACCTATGATTCCTAATGCTGAGTAAAGTTGCTGCTGGCCTTAGTTTGAGGCCAGGCTGTGGTATAAAACTAAGGCCTTCTCAGGAAATGTCAGCTTCACTGCGTGTCCCTAATACACCAAAAATGGTCAGTTTTGTAGACCCATCCTAGCCCTAGCCCTTGAGTATTCTGTGAAGTGAGGAAGACCTCATCCAGCACTTTAGAAGCACATGAAAAAGTGTGCTGGGAGTTCTAGAACCTTCTCAGGTAATGGAACTATGTGTTGAACTAGCTATTTCGTTCTCATGGAGAATCATTTTTATCCGAAAGAGCAACTGACAAATCATGGCTAGTAAGATAGAAATGTGACTGTTATTTTCTCTAAATGAAGAGTAAATCTATCACATCTACAAATATTTCTTGCCAACAAGAAAATTTGCATTTTCTAAAGGATTTTGAAACTTTAGAAATCATGTGAGTTTGACAACTCCCCGATAGACTTTGTGATTAATCAATGGTGTTATTACTGTAATACTTCGAGACTGCCTAATAAAAAGTGCCAAGATTTGGAAGAGCTGTATAACATAACGAACAGATATTTTCCCCTGTGTGTGCTGGACAATTACAAGCCTCACATTCAATGTAGCCTAATAGACTGTAACAGAGCAGTGTGAAAGGTGCACTGATGGTAGGATTTCTTGACATTGCAGCTAGCCTTTATGAAATCTTAGTTGAGCTGGGCACAGTGATGCACTCGTGTCATCCCGGCCATGAATAAGGCTAGGATTGGGAGACTTAAGATTCCAGAATTACCCTACCAAAAATTGAGACCCTCTTCCAAAGCAAATAGAGCTGGGGGTGTGGCTTAAGTGGCAAGCACCCGCTTTGCCAAGCACAACTCTTTGACTTCATACTCCAGTACTGAAACACACAGAATTTTGTTGGGCTAGTTTAGTTACAGAAGGATATTCATAATTCTGAAGAGACTTAGGAGACATAGCAACATACGTAGTCTTTGTTGTAGTCAATAATTTTTGTTTTGTTTTTGTTTTTTGTGAGAAGGAAGGTGACTAAAAAAATTCTCTTTACAGGGCCAGGAGAATAGTGGCCTTTGGTAGAGTGCTTGCCTAGCATGCATGAAGACGGGGATTCGATTCCTCAGTACCACATACATAGAAAAAGCCAAAAGTGGTGCTGTGTCTCAAGTGGTAGAGCGCTAGCCTTGAGGAATGTGTGACAGTGCCCGGCCCTGACTCCAAGCCCCAGGATTGGCCAGGGTTTGGCCTAGTGGTAGAGAGCTTGCCTAGCATGGTTGAAGACCCGGGTGCGCTTCCTCAGAACCACATATATAGGAAAAGCTGGAATGGTACCGTGGCTCCCGTGGTAGAGTTCCAGCCTTGAGAACGTCCAAGGACAGTGGTCAGACCTTGAGTTCAGGCCTCAAAGTTGTCGAATAAAAAATTCTCTTTAAGTAGTTGTACAAAGAGAAGTACAGTACGTCTTGATCGGTAGCATCCCTCTCATTTGTCCCATCCCTCTCAGTAATTTTTTTTTGTAATGTATAGAGGGATTACAGTTACATTCGCCAGATAGTAGGTGCATTACTTGTCACACATTGATACCCCTTCTTATGTTTTTGTTCCCATTTCTTTCCCTCACTTTTTTTTTTCTTTTTTTTTGAGATGGGGCTTGAACTCTGGGCCTGGACACTGTCCCTGAGCTCTTCAGCTCAGAGCTACCACTCTTATCACATTGAGCCATAGCTCCATTTCCAGTTTTCTGGAGGTAATTGGAGATAAGAGTTTCACAGTCTTTTTGTGCCCCGGCTAGATTTGAATTGAGATCCTCAAATCTCAGCCTCCCGAGTAGCTAGGATTATAGGCGTGAGCCACTGCATCCAGCTCCCTCAGTAATTGTTAACAGAAAATATTGCTAGTATCTGCTGTGTGGTAGCCCAGAGCAGAGAGGCTGGAGCTATTGCTTTGGTTTGATGCTTAGTCTTATTACTACTTGAGGGTTGAGGCTAGCTGCTGATATCCTCTGTCTCAGTTTCCTCACATGCAAAATAAAGGTGATGCTTTACCAGCAAGTCTTTACAGTTAAATCTAGCATAAGTGACAAGGTACAATGTGCTTATGCAGTTCCTAGGACATGATAGTGGGCTTTACACTTTAAAAATGAAAACAAACCAGGATTTTGCTATATCATATATCTGCCCATTTGCTAGCTTTCTGATAGAACCAATTGGTTTTTTGGGGGGTGGGGTGGGGGAAACCTTTATTTTCAAATTAGGACTTAGTGTACATTATTTAACTCTGTAAGTATTTCTCAAAGTCCTGTGTAGGTATGTTATGGTTAATTTTCCATTCTTCCATGAATGTTGTTTTTCTGGTAGTTACTAAGTAACTTTTTTTCCCCTCTTTGGTTTAGTCTTCTCATTTATTTGTTTATTGCCAGTCCTGGGCCTTGAACTGAGGGCCTGGGCACTGACCTTGGACACTTTCTGCTCATGGCTAGTGCTCTGCCACTAGACCACGCTCCTGGCTCCTAGACTTCTCATTTCTATCATCTTCAGACCAGAGTTGTTACCAGAGGTGATTTTAGATTTTTACAAGTTTACATCAATAAAAATAGAAGATCAGCTAGTCCTGTTGGGCTAGTTATTTTTATAGGATCAGTTTAGTGGTGACTTTCTCCATTTTTCCTTTGCCAAGGCTCTCATTTTAGTGTTTGTGGCTGATGGCGCTGATATTTGCTTCCTTGTGTCTTATTGGCAGTTGTGCTGCTGTTTCCTCCTCTTTCCATGTCAGGCATTCGCTACTGGCTTCCCGAAGTGAACTATGCAGAATGAGTCTTCCTTCCCAATTCGTCCATCTCATGCTTCTCATTCTCTCCAGATGGGCTTTCTTCTTACATGATGTATTATTGGTCCCTGTGTGTTATTCTGAACTGGGTTTTCCTTTGAAGTTGGCTTATCTTCTTTCCTCGGGTCCTTCTCGGAGCCCCTGGCTCCTGTCCTGGCCAGCGCCCGCCCCTCCATAAAACATGCAGAACCCCTGGCCTGTTCTGACTGGCTCTGGTTCCCTTCCCCGGAGTTTCTGCGGCGGCCTGTTTCCACAGTTGGGCTTTATTTCTGCTGCCCTGTGGAGAAAATAATCTTTTTTTTTTTTTTGATTTTTTTTTTATTGTAATTAGTAAAAGGGTTACATGATATTTGCCAGATAGAAGGTGCATTAATTCACATACATTGATACCCTTTCACATGTCTTGGTACCCATTACCCTGCCCCCAACACCCCCCACCTGTCTTGGTTGAGAAAATAATCTTGACTAGAGAATTTTAGTGTCCTGTACTAAACAGCATTTTAAAGTGCTCAAGTTCCAAGGACCTTAACCCGCCATTCCAAAATCTGATCAGAGAATAAGGAAACCCCCTCCAAGGTAGTTTGTGCCTCTGAGAGGGCTTTCCTCTGTCAGAGAGCCGTTTGTGAAGGCTGCATGCTGTTTATGTCATAAATGTTTACATCATCACGCGGGTCTGAATGTTAAGTGCACTGTTATGTCATAGAAAGTTTTTTTTCCTGAGCATATTTAACTGGGAATAGAGTGAAGTAGATGAACATATCATCAAGCATGTCTTCAAGACTTTAACTGCTTTTTCTCCATCTGATATCTGAAAAGAAGGTAAATGTAACTTTTATGGAGGTGAAAATTTAAACACGGCCCCTCCTTCTCTTTGTCAGTGGGAATATCAGTGTAGTAATGGAAGAGAAATCAGAAATTTGTTTTTGTATGAACTGAACTTTGTTTCTTGGAAGTATTGATACTTGAACTCAGGCTCTGCTAGTGCCTACTAAGCAGGTCCTCTACCCCCTGAGCCACACCCCAGTTCTTTTGGCTTAGAGTTTGGTTTTCAGATAGTCTTACACATATCACACTGGCCAGTCTTGGATCAGGAGCTCCTTCCCTGCCCTTCCCTTCCTAAGCAGCTGGGATTACAGCCATGTGCTACCATGCTGGGCTTGTTTTTGATATGAGACTTGCTAACTCTTTGCCTGGGCTGGCCTAGAACTATCTTTTCTTTTCTGAATGGATGAGATGAATGCACTGAACTCTAAAATGTTATATTATAATTTGTAATAACTTGCCATTATTTAATGCTTCTTTTCTGCTAGTATAGTAAGATTCATTTTAGTGAGTAATCTTTGCCTAGAATCTGGTTACCAGGGTTTCCAGAGAGGCCTTGGATTTACCCCACATGAATGACTGATTTCCTGCCCCCACAGAAGTGATTTCCCTGGCTCCTACGTGCAACAAAAGGTGTCACTCAGATGACTTTTAGTAGATGATTTGAACACATTCTGTGATAAAATTCACGAGTGGGCAGTTTCCTTCTATCGAACCTTCTTGTCCATCTCTGGGATTCGGTGTTGCCTGAAAGTTGTTCATCTGCAAATCACAGGGGAATAATGTCTTTCTTTTGCCTGCCAGTCCCAGGCTGCTTTGAACATGCGTGGTCCCTGGGCGCATTCCTCACAGTGATAGCCAGTGTAAGGCTACATGTGCACTGCTAAGCTCTCTTTCTCTGGTTTTGAAAACTAGGGAGGAGCAGAGGGGCCACGCCCACCCTTACAGCATAGGCAAATGTCCACACAAGAAGTGTGTTGCATGGCTTTATCACCACTTATCTTCAGAAAGCCTTTGTGTATTGAGTTTGGTGGTGTTAGGTCTAGAACACAGAAACTGTTGGATTTGTAAAAACCTTTATGTTTCTGTCCCTTCACAGGGTAGCCCTGGACCTTATCGAAATGTTAGTTCTTTAAGAGAGCGAATATCTGCTTTCCGGTCAGCTTTTCACCCCATAAAGGAAAACAAGAAAATGGCTCATTGTCCAGAATTCTCAGAGTCAGAAGGTGGGTGTGAGACAGCAGGTGTGAGTGAGTGAGTGGAAAGACTTCCTTTAGGCTGACATTTGTGTTTAGAAATTCAAGCTTCTGGAACATGAGAAAAGCTTAGTTTCATAATGTGCAAGATTCTTCTAGAAAACAGTTGTGTCTGTACATGGACCCTCACATTTAAAATTCAAGACATTGCATGTATAAATGTTCATTTCTCGTTTCTCTGATCTGAGGATAGAGCACAAGGCCTGGGCATGCTGAACAAGTATACCACCCAGATACCATCTGGTTTGTCTTGACCACTGTGAGATTGGCCTCCTAAGGTTTCATTGCAACATTGTCACAATTAAGTTTCAAATTTGAAGCACTTGGAGTTAACTAGATCACTTCAGCTTTTGCACAGGGCATTTGGCAAAATCTGCATGTTCAATCCTTGACTTTTATGGAATTATTGTTGTTTAGCAAATAGTTATGTGAGTACCAGATACCCAGTTCTGGACATTGTCCACAATATATTCAGCTTGATAGCAGAGTAGTCTGCTATATTCCCGACTGCATCTCTAAGATTATTATGTTACTTTTCAGTCGCTTTCTGAATTTTTCAGTCACAAAACACTTTTAGGTATCAAGACTTGACAATCTTTGTCTTAACTGAGATCATTATAACCATTCCTCTAGAACTTTAACCTTTGAGGTTCCCAAAAAATTCTGTATCACTTCTCAAACTGTCTTCCCAATTTGTTTTTATAGACTATAACTTGCTTATTTGAATTGTTGTCTGGGTTTTACATTTGTAACCTCTGTCTCTATAATTCTATAGATGCTAAATTCCCATTTTTGTCAGTAGGAAGAACTAAAGCATATTACAATTGTATTTTTTCCACAAAAATTCAAAACAGAACACTATTAGATCATAACCACTCCCTTTACAATGTTCAAAATGAAAGGCTTCACAGCAAGTTTATCTTTTTGGTAGTCATATTCTTTTTTCTTTCACTCCTATTTCCTTTTTGAGTGATAAACAGATCTTCAGACATACAGAATTGTCATAAAAGTATTATAATACACAAGATATTAAAATAATACACTAAGTGAAAATACTACCAGGTGCTGGTGGCTCATGCATATAATCCTAGCTACCCAGGAGTCTGAGATTTAAGGGTCATGTCCAAAGTCCACCTGGGCTGACTTAACCAACAGAAAACCAGAAGTGGAGCTGTGGCTCAAGTGGGAGAGCACCAGACTTAAATTAAGCAAAAATAGCCACATGAGAGCGTGAGGCCCTAAGTTCAAGTCCCAGTACCAGCATACATACAAAAAAAAGTATGGGGCAGGGGAGAAATTTACATTCCTATCTCATTTGTGTCTGTTTTCTATGAGTAGCTGGAAAGGAAGGCCTTGGTGAGTATCAGCAGTGTGGGTCCTCTACGAACTCATCCAAACGTCGGAGACTATCCTCACAGAGCAAGTCCACCCACCCTTTCAGCACTGTGGAGGGAAAAGTGATGGATGTGCAGGCGTTGACTGCTGGCGCCCCCGGGCCGCGTGCTCTGGGCACCGCTGCTGATGGTCCTGAGGTGAGCCACACCTTCCCCACTAGACACACACACCGGGCTCAGAGGCAGTTTGAAGACTGCCAGGCCAGGGCCTTTCCTCAGTCATAGTCCTTTGTTCAGTCCCACTCACTGGGGCTTTAAATCGCCAGTGTGTTTCCTATGTGCTAATTTGATTGTTACAAGGCTCAGTTTTAATAGGTGGGCTGCTTTTGGCCACTGTGGGAAGCCAGCCCTGGTGTCTTCTGCACGAAGGGATGATTTGGGTGTGTCTTCCAGCAAGTTCTTTTGTTGTTGTTGTTGTAGTTACTGTTTGTATAAGTACTGAGGCTTGCACTCAGGATCTCTTGCTCTCACTTGACTTTCTCATTCACAGCCAGTGCTCTACCATTAGAGCCATGTCTCCCACTTTGGCTTTTTGCCTCTTAATTAGAAATAAGAATCTTGAAGATTTGTCTTTCTGGGCTGGCTTTCAACTGAGCCCCTCAGGTCTCAGCCTCCTGAGTTGCTGGAATTACAAGTGTGAGCAGCCAATACTTGACTCCTCAGTCAAGCAGCTTTTTGTGTTTTGGGCATACAGACAGACAATTTAAGCATGGACTACAGCTTCCTGTGGTAGTAAGTGCATGGAGATTGTGTGTATCTGTCTGTCTGTCATCGTCTTGTACTTTTACTTGCGAACCCTGTCTTGCTTGAGACTGGTCAGGAAGCAAATTGCTATTCAGCCATTCCTTTTGTTCTGCTCACTTCTTTGAGGTAGACTTGTGGAGTTTTTTGGCCTATAACCACCGAGTCCTGCCAACATTCTTTTTTTTTTTTTTCCTGCCAACATTCTTAAAGGACAAAGGCTCATGTTTTCCTAGGGCAGGAGGAATTACCTCTACTGAAGTTCATTGGCCATCATGCAAGTATGAGTGCCTTCAGTTGTTTTGTGCTCTTGGTTTTAGTTTTTTCCAGGAGCTTCTCATTTTCTTTTTGGGAGGACGCAACTGCCACATCACAGCTAGAGCTTTTCTCTGCCTGCTCTGTCACTCCACCCAGCTCATCACTTGGCTTAGTGCATGCTTGTCAGTCAGTAGAGATTCCTAGATCTAGTAGGTTTCTTTTGTGTCTCCAAGTTGCTCCCCTTACTATGTTCAGCTTAATATAAAGTCAACATCTGACTGAAGCAATAGTAATTGTCATCAGAACTTGGATTGGCTAGAGGCACAGCATAATGCAGAAATAATTGCAGGGTTGATGTGAACAGGTTTTCTCTCCTAGCTATTCTCTTTTCATGTTTGCTTAGTCCTTATGTAATATTTGCCTTTACCTTGGGAATTTGTTGTTCAGTAGATAAGCAGATAACACAGCTTTCTCGGCTTCCAACAGGAAACAAAAGTGTGTCCTCTGAACTTTCTTGAGGGCTAAACTTTTGGTGGGGATATTTAGGGTACAATAAGGATGAATAGTCCATTGTTAAATCACTGTAGACTCTTGCTTACTGGAAGAGTTCCATATAATTCATAATGCTTACTTGATTCTGCATTCAGATACTAGTCATAATGTAAGTAATAAGATACAGTACTCGGTGTGTGTGTGTGTGTGTGTGTGTGTGTGTGTCTGTCTGTCTGTCTGTCTGTATGTGTATGCATGTGTGTACAATACTGGAATTTGAATTCAGGGCCTCACACCCGTTGAAAGTACTCTACTACTTGCACCTAGGCCCAGGCTCTTGGCTTTAGTCATTTCTCAGATAGGGTCTGAGCTTAGACAGAGATCTTCTTACCTGTTCTCCCAATAACTGGGACCACTAGGTATGCATACTGTGCTCAAATGGTTGGTTGAGGACCAAGCTGGCCATGAACCACCCTTCTCTTGATTTCTACCTCCTAAGTAGCTTGTGCTACCTCTCTGAGCCACTAATTTACTCTTAAATGTTTCTTCCCCAGAAGTCATCTGACCTTGGTTTTCCCCAGTCTGGCTTTGTGGTTGAAGAGTCCATTTCTGTTCCAGAGCTCACAGAGGCTTCAAATGGTAAGTGTATCCTCTCCCTTAGTGCAAGTGACATTTGAAGTTAGTGTGGCCATATACTAAAATTGGGGGACAGTAACGAGGTTTATTTTATTGTTGGGGTGATATTCAAAGGGGTTACAGTTACATTTATCATGTAGTACATTACTTCTTGAGCATTGTTACCCCTTCCCATTTTTTTCTCCCACTTTTCCTCTTCCCACCCCCTCCCACTCCTCTTGTTTTTCCCTTACCTTCCCATTTTCAAATACACAATTCTTTTATTTATATAAGTTTATTATATGCGATTGCATTACCATCTTCTTCCAGATTGTACTGTACAGTTTTACATAAAATACAGAAATGGACAGCTGTAGCTGAAGCCCACCACTCCACAGCTCCTACAGCATTTTGTAGTTGTTCATGTATTGTATTTGCTTCATTGTAATGCCATAGATGTACAGCTTTGCTTTAAACCATCAAATAGAATCCAAACAAGGAGTGAATTCAGGGCTTTGCCCTTGCTAAGCAGGTGTTCTACCACTCTAACCACACCTCCAGCCCCCTTCACATTACTTTTGAAGTAGTCTGGTACTCTTTTCCCAGGCAGGCCTCAGCCCCGGTCCTCCTCCTGAGGCTGCCCATGTAGCTGGTCTACAGGCATGCTGTCAGCTCCATACTGGGCGTGTTTATTATAATGAGGTGCTAAACTTTTGCCCAAGCTGGTCTCAAACCACAGTCTTCCAAATATCCACCCGCTGAATGTCTTAATAATCACATGATCACCTTTGCACACACCAAGCAGGCTTGGGTGTCTTCTGTGTCTCACCTTGATGGCTTTTATCTCGAAGGTCTTGCGGTTGCTGACTGCCAGGAGGCTGATGCCATCCCGCTAGATGTGCTTATTGGGGGAGTGCGTGCCCACTTGCACCCAAACATCACGTCACCCACGATGCCAGTGTCTCCACTGTCCGAGTCCTTTGTGCTTCGTTCTGTGTTGAAGAAACCTCCCTCGAATCAACTTCCAGAGAGCTGGCAGGTAGGAAGATCCCTTTTTCTAAAGGGTAGTGTAGAAGGGTCTGTTCCCTTCTTCTTTTCCTGCTTGTTCTTTTCCTGTTTGCTTCTTGTATTCTTCAGTTTTGCGGTGTGTGGTCTGAGGTCAGCCTCTGGCTTGCCAGGAGGGTTGCTCGGTCTCTGAGCTATGCCTCTGCCCCTGTCTTTACACTGGCCATTTTGAGGTTTTGCATTTTACCTGGGCGTGCACTGGGACTGTTGTCTTTTTGTCTTATTCTTCCTGCTGCCTCCAGGATGACAGGTGTAAGTCTCCACGCCCTGCATCTTCCATCAGGAGAAAGTCTTGCAAACTTTTTTTTGCCCAGGCTGGCCTGAAACCATATTGTGTAACCCATGAATGATGCCATAAATACCCAAAGGCTGCCCATCCCTGATATGTAGATAACCGATAGTTGCTATTTTGAATGTTTCTTTTATAACTTTATGTGGGTTGAAGAGCTTATTTGGATCCTTAATTCCTCCAGCACAGCTTATGAAGTCTTGTGTTTATTTTCTCTTACTTGACATCTTAATGACATAACAAACTGCAAGTTGTACCGCTAGAATCATAGGAAGACATTGACAACCGAGTCAATAAACTACTAAGGGATATTGATACTGGTTGTGTAACATTGGTTGGTTAACAAAGTTGGTGTTATTTATGGACTCCTTCAGTAGTTTTGATGAAAAATAAATCTGAATGTGATTGTTGTATGTTGTGTAAGTTTTTCTCATATCCTGGTCAGGAAGCTGACTGGCTCGGGACATAGCTGTTACTAAGGACGTGGCTGTGGGCAGGACTGTGCCTTGAGCAGGTTCTATTGTAGGGGAAGCTAGGTGATGAGGACAAGGACTGAGGTGGGAGGAGGAATGTGGGGATGAGAGTTACTTAGAGTGGACTGGAGTGTCTCGTGTTTGTAGCCCTAGCAACTCAGGACACAGATCTGCACGATTTTAGTTGAAAGCCTGCCTGGTTTTGTTTTTGTTATTTTAGAGTAATACTTACAACTCAGGCTATTCATATATGTATATATGTATATATGTATGTATGTATGTATTTATGTATGCATTTATTTATTTATTGTGGCTTAGGGGCTTGAACTCTGGGCCTGGGCACTGTCCTCCCTGAGCCTCCTCATACCCAAGGCTAATGCTCTACTATTTTGAGCCACAGTGCCTCTTCTGGTTTTCTGGTAGTTGATTGGAGGTAAGAGTCTCAGACTTCCCTGCCCAGTCTACCAGGATCCTCAGATCTCAGCCTCCTGAGTAGCTAGGATTACAGGAGTGAGCCACCAGCTTCTTGTCAGGCTATTTTTTTTTTAATTAAAGAATTTATTAACATTGATTTTTACATCATATTTCAAATGACGTATATAACAAACAAGTATTCAAGAAGGGAATCTATATACAATCACTGGCACTTAGATTTTTAGAACATAATTAAAATTAGGCTGAGGGTTTGTATGTTATAGATACATATTAATCTATGTAATAAAACATTATGTCTATAGAGGTCATAAATGTTTATGTCTATGTAGTTATGTTTATATTTCTAGTACCATGTCCATACCTCAGGCTATTTTTTAAAATGATAGCTCTTATTTATTTACATTATAGACCTACTCAGTTCCTTCTAGCTACTCTACTAAAATGAATGTCTTTTATCAAGTCATTTCATAGTATAATTTTTAAAATTATCTTCAGTAGATATACAGAGGGCTTTTAGTTCAACATGTCAGTTTGTGAATATAATACGTCTTGATCTATGTTGTTCCTTCTGTCACTACGCGCATGCACACACATCTGTCCCAGCCTTATCCAGCCCTTAAATCCTCTGGTTCATTTTCACTGTGAATGTTGAGTACTGACTGTATTTACCCACCCTTCCACTCTCCGTTCTTCCTTCCCTTTCCCCTTAACCCTCCATGTCCTCAGACAGGACATGTTTCAGCTTCCTGGCATTCATTTTGCTCACCTGTCTGCTAATTGTTCAAGGGGTTCCACCTTGGGAACGCACCCCTGACTGTAGCATTCTTTATGCAGTTGAGTCCTACACATGTGTGTCTGTTCCTGCATGTGTTTATAGTAGTATGTGGCGCAAGCCCCCTGTCCTGAGACTGTGGTCTTTACGTCGGGATGATGATGAGACTAAAGGTCATCTTGAGTGCTCCAGCACCTGTCTGCCTTGCAGGAAAACATCAGGCTCTCCATTCTTACTGTCTTATTTAGGAACACCACCACAGCCTCTGCAACCATGGACCGCATCCATGCTTTATCTCCAGTTCTTCAAACTGCTGCAAAGAACAAAAAGCAGGTAGAACATTTCTTAAATTGATTTTCAGATAGTAAAACTGGATGTGGGACCAGGAGCATGGCCTAGTGGTAGCATGCTCACCTAGCATGTACGAAGCCCTGGGTTCGATTCCCTAGTACCACATACACAGAGAAAGCCAGAAGTGGTACCGTGGCTCAAGTGGCAGAGTGTTAGCCTTGGGCAAAAAGTGTCCGAGGACAGTGCCCAGGCCCTGAGTTTAATAAAGCCCCAGGACTGGGGCTGGATGTGATGTGTCAGGTTTTAGTGATCCATTAGTGCAATGCTGCACCTTTTGTTCCATGGGAATGAAGAGCTGTTGGCGCAAGTAGAATGACTGGGGTCTCAGAACTGGTCTGGGATTTAGAATGTGTCTAAATGGTAGAGCACCCGCCTAGCATACCCGTGATCCTCCCCCCACCACCAAAAATAAAATCTTTCATCCTTAACCTCCTGGAAGAACTTGTAAACAACATTGCATTCCTATTTTGTAGACTTTGCAGATAGGCAAGTTTTTACTTTAAAATCTAGGCCATGTTTTCACTGGAAATACGCTTCTCTTTTTTCTTTTTTTTTGAATTTGTTCTATACATTCTTGTCATACCAGTAATAGCTGAATATATCATGTTCCAATATTCTAGTATATGCCTTTTACTTATTTTTGATGATGGGCTATTTTCACTCAAAGCTGAAGCTCTACCAGTGGGTCCAGAGCCCCACTTCCAGCTTTTTGGTGGTTAATTGGAAATAAGAATTTAATGGGCTTCCCTGCCTGGGCTGGCTTTGAACTGAGGTCCTCAGATCTCAGCCTCCTGAGTAGCTAAGATTACAGATGTGAAACACTGGCATCTGGTCAGTGTATTCCCTTTTAGATAAGAAATGCAGCTTCATGTTTTGGCATTTTTTACTTTTCCTACCTGTTGAAGGTGAAGACACTTGTAAGGTGCTGGCCCCAGTCACTGCGAGGAAGAGGAAAAGAGTGACCTTCGGAGAGGACCTCAGCCCTGAGGTGTTCGATGAGTCTTTGCCAGCAAATACTCCGCTGCGTAAAGGAGGCACACCTGTCCGTCAGAAGGACTTGAGCACTGTTGGCCCCCAGTACCCCGAGCAGTCACCACTTCCTGAGCAGTTACTTCAGCCCAATTTCAATGACAAGGAGGAGAATCTTGTGAGTGGGATACATTAGAGCTGCATCCCGCTGTACCTGTTGGGACATGAGCGTTGACTGTGACTGTGGTAGAACACCTGACTGAGCTGAGGAAGGAGACATTACTTTTGGCTCGTGGTTTCAGAGGTGTCATGACCCCTGTGTTAGGGCAGAGCAGCATCCTGGCGGCAAAGGGGCTTCTCCACCAGCTGTCAGCCAGGGGAGGAGAGAGGGAGGGCTTGAAAGAGGAGGGAGTAGGGGAAAGACAGCTTCTTCACACGTGGCTCAAGTGTATAATTCTAGCTGTTTGGAGGCAGGGATCAGGGGATTGTGCTTTGAGATTAGTCCAGGCAAAAAGAAGTTCAAGAGACTCCATTTCAAGCAGTAGGCTGTGTACAGTTAAAATGTGCATGTTATTCCAGATACAAGGGGTGCTCAGGGAAGCCAGGGCCTAACACAAGACCCTACCCAAAAATAACCAAAAGGGCTGGAGGCATGAATCAAGTGGTAGAATGCCTGCCTGTCAAGAACAAGGTCCTGAGTTCAATCATCACTTCTGCACACTCTCTCCCCTCCCCCCCAAAAAGGTCAGCAATTAAAAAATTACGCTTTGAACTTATGAGATAAACTATATGAATGCCATATTGTAAACAGCAATTTCTTTGTTTCCTGGTTTCCCTATTAATAATACTTGGATGTCACATTGCACATGGCGTATTTCATGGAACCTAAGTGTTATTGATGCCAAGACATACCATTACTTTCAGAGTCACTGAGGGAAAGTACTGAAACTAACCACACTGTAAATTATAAGAGGGATCAAAGTGTGAAAGAGCAATTTTCTTAGGCTGAAATCCTATATAAATTTCTGGGTTTGCTAAGATGAAAAAGATGAACATTCTTTTAACCAAACTAATCAGGGGAAGAAAGGGAGAACAGTTTCTAATATAAGGAAAGACGGCTGGCACAACTACATCCTCGGGTAGGATCCATTAAGTTCAGTAAGGGGACATGGTGGTGATCCATGTGCAGATGAGGTCAACAGCCGCGTTCCTCAGCAGACAGATCTGCCTTCAGGAGAGATGAATTGTCTCACTAGTTCCTCCAAGTAGAGCAGTTGAAGTCACTAAAATCTTCCCACAAAATGAGCTGCTGACAGTTTTCCTGACAGCTCCCTCCCAAACATGTAAGTAGGTTGCCAGTGGACTGATGTGTACACATTCTCTAAACGCTTGGGAGGGGTGTAGACATGCCTTGGAGGTGTTGATTCCAGCACTCACCTGAAGGACACCTGACAAACAGTACAAGAAAACCATAGTCCTTAAAATTGTGGCCTAAAAAGATTTAACCCAGGGGTGAAACTCAGTTCTGTGTGTGAAGAGTATAGTTTACCAGGTTAGCGCGCACCAAGGCAGGAGATCTCTTGAGATGCTGACACACATGTGACAAAATCCAGCATTCTTTTTGTTTTTCTTTTAATCTCTGGAAGACAGATTCGCTCCTGTTTCTGTGGCACTTGTTTGGGTGACATTTGTTCTGTTTATACTGCCATTTTGCCTTAATGTTCCTCAGTACTTACACAGTGTTACCAGGACGTGTTTTGTAATAGATTTTTACGTGGTTATAGTTAGACCACGGGATTTTTTTTCATATAATGAAAACATAATTTATAATTTTGTGGTGATGAAAGGGTCATAGTCCCAGGTAAATAAGAAACCCCCAAAACAACACAGCAGGGGTGGGGAGTATGACTGGTCGACATGTGCCTGCCTTACCGTTAAGCACAAAGTCCTGGGCTCAAGTCCCAGGGCCTCCAAAAAGCCCTCCTCCCCAGAAAAGCACCTTAGCAGTGGCTTATCATAGTTACTTCACTGTTTTGTTTTGTTTTTTTTTTTGCTTTTGTTAGTCCTGGGGCTTGAACTAAGGGCTTGAGTGTTATCCCAGAGCCTCTTTGTACTGAAGGCTAGTGCTCTAAAATAAGAGCCACAGCACCACTTCTGGCTGAGAGTCTCACAGACTTTCCTGCCCGGGCTGGGCTGGGCTGGGCTGGGCTGGGCACCGCACCACAATCCTCAGATCTGAGCTTCCTGAGTAGCTAGGATTACAGGTGTGAGCCACTGGCATCCGTCTCTTCACTGTTTTTGTTTTTTTTGTTTAGGGAGTATGGGCTTTGAACTCTAGGCTCAAGCTTTACCACCAAGTCTTGATTCCAGCCTGGTTTTTCACGTGTTACTTTTAGGATATAGTCTCACTTCCTGCCTGTGCATAGCTGAACTACAGTCAGCCTATGTAGACTTCCCATAGGGGCTGAGATGACAGGGGCACACCACCACAGCCAGCAACTGCAGCCTTCCAGCTAGCTTGGCAGTGTGAGTCTCTGCAACTCGGTATAAGTTGAGAAGGGGTCATCCTTTTCTTGGCTTGGGCAGGCCTCAAACTTGGATCCTCCCAGTGTCAGCCCCCCAAGTAGCTAGGACTCCCAGGATTGGTGCAGAACCATCTGGTTACTTTCATGTTCCAATAAATACTTGTTTTTCTTTTTAATGAATGACAATAAACATTTTATTAGCGAGATGAAGAGTCGGCATTATATAATTATGCTTGGACTTCTTTTTAATGTTTTGCTATTTCCTCTCTCCCTCCTTCCCTTCCCTCCTCCTCCTCTCTTTAGGTCCTTTTCATTTTTATTCTGAGTAAAAATTCATGTTATGTATCTACTGAATTTAAAGAGATGTAATTTCTGCTGTTTTTTTCCATTTCTTTAGGAAAACATAGAACCACTTCCGGCATCGTTCCCTATTCTGAGTCCTAATAAATCTTCACCGTCTGAGCCTGTCTCAGGTAAATATCATCTCAAATCCTACACATCTGCCTTCTGTCATTTTCATTATGTAAAACTTGATCCATAATCTTGTTTTCTTTTTCTTTTTTCTTTTTTTTTGTTTTGTCAGTCTTGGGCTTGAGCTCAGGGCCTGAGCACTGTCCTTGGACTTTCTCAAGGCTAGAGCTCTACCATTTGAGCCACAGCCACCACTTCTGGCTTTTTTCTATGTGGTACCGAGGAATTGAACCTGGGTCTTCATGCATGCTAGGCAAACACTCAACTACTAGGCCAAACTCCCAGCCCCTTGATCTATATTTTTTTATTTAAGAATTTGTTAACATTGATTTTTACATCATGTTTCAAATGACGTATTTAACAAACAAGTATTCAAGAAGGGAATCTCTATATACAGTCACTGGTACTGTTTGGATCTAATGGCCACATATTAAGGATACCATGCGCCTTCTGGTGTTGACTTGTTTCACTCAACATAATTCACTCTAGATTCATCCACTTCCCTGCAAATGCCATTATTTTATTTTGTCTATTGGCTATGTAGAATTCCATTGTGTATATATATACCACATTTTCTGTATCCATTCATCTGCAGTAGGGCATCTGCATTGTTTCCATCGCCTGGCTATTGTGAGTAGTGCAGAGATGAACATAGCTGATATCATATCTTGGGTTATGATGTTCAGGGTAGATGCCCAGAAATGGTATGGTGAGATCATAGGGAAGGTCAATTTTCAGTTCTTTAAGAAACCTCCACACTGCTTTCCAGAGTGGCTGAACTAGCTTACAATCCCACCAGCAGTATAGTAGGGTTCTTTTTTCTCCACAACCCCACCAGCATTTATCATTTCTGATTTCAAAATCTTGGCCATTCTTTTTGGAGTAAGGTGGTATCTTAGGGTTGTTTTTATTTGCATTTCCTTTATGACCATGGATGATGAGCATTTTTCTCATATGCTTTTCTGCCATTTTAATCTCTTCTTTTGACAAGTCTCTCTTTAGTTCCCTTGCCCATTTAGTGAATGGTTTGTTGGGTTTGGGGTAGGGGATTAGTTTCTTGAGTTCCCTGTAGATACTTGAATATTAAGCATTTGTCTGATGTATTATTGGTAAATATCTTTTCCCAATTAGTTGGCTGTTTTTCTACGTTAGTGGCTATGCTTTTATCTGTGGAGAAACTTTATATTTAGGTAGCCCCATTTATCAAGTCTCTCTCCAATCTGTTGTGACCCTGGGATTCTGTTCAGGAATTTTTTGCCTGTGTCTATTTGTTCCAATGTCTCTCCTACTCTGTCGTGTAGCAGTTTCACGGTTTCCGGTCTGACATTGAGGTCTTTGATCCATTTTGAGTTAATGGTTGTGCATGGTGAAAGGCTAGGATCAATTTTTAGTTTTCTGCATGTGGCTGCCCAGTTTTGCCAGCACTAATAATTGAATAGGCTGTGTTTGTTCCACTGTATATCTTTGGCTCCTTTGTCAAATACAAGTTGACTATAGGTATGTGATTCTATTTCTGGATCTTCTGTTCCACTGATCTTCTAGTCTATTTTTGTGCCAATATCAAACAGTTTTTGTTATTATGGCTCTGTAATAGAGTTTGAAGTCTGGTATTGTAATACCACCAGCATTGCTCTTTTTGCCTAGAATTGTTTTGGCTATTCTAGGACTTTTCTTGTTCTATATGAACGTTTGGATTGTGTCTTCTATTTCAATAAAGAATGTCTTTGGGATTTTGATGGGGATTGCATTGAATTTGTATATCAGTTTTGGCAGTATAGCCATTTTCACTATGTTGGTTCTCCCTATCCATGAACATAGGATGTTTTTCCATTTCCTAGTATCCTCTTTAATTTCTTTTGTTAGGCTTTTATAGTTTTCATTAAATAATTCCTTTACATCTTTGGTTAAGTTAATTCCTAAGTATTTTATTCTTTTGGGGGCTATTGCGAATGGGATCATTTTCTTGATTTGCCCTTCTGTTTGTGTATTGTTGGTGTACAAGAAGGATATTGACTATTTTTTTTTTTTTTTTTTTTTGCCAGTCCTGGGCTTGAGCTCAGGGCCTGAGCACTGTCCTTGGACTTTCTCAAGGTTAGAGCTCTACCACTTGAGCCTCAGCACCACTTCCAGCTTTTTGTATGTATGTGGTACCAAGGAATCGAACGTGGGTCTTCGCGCATGCTAGGCAAGCACTTTAACCACTAGGCCAAACTCCCGGCCCGGATATTGACTTTTGAAGGTTAATTTTGTATCCTAACACTTTGCTAAAGTGGTTTATTAATTCTAGGAGTTTGGGAGTGGAGTTTGTTGGGTCACTCATGTAGAGGATCATGTCATCTGTGAATAGGGATAGTTTAATTTCTTCTTTCCCTATGTGCATCCCTTTGATGTCCTTCTCTTACCTTATTGCTCTGGCTAAGGGTTCCAACACTATATTGAAGAGAAGTGGAGAGAGTGGGCATCCCTATCTAGTTCCTATTTTTAAGGTAAATGGTTCCAGTCTTTCATCATTTAGTATATTGGCTGTAGGTTTGTCATATATGGCTTTGATTATTTTAAGGAATGTACCTCTTAGTCCTATTTTTTCTAGTGCTTTCAACATGAATGGATGTTGTATTTTGTCAAATGCCTTCTCTGCATCCAGAGAAATTATCATATGATTCTTATCCTTAGCTCTATTGATGTAATGTATTACATTGATTGATTTACGTTAACCAGCCTTGCATCTGTGGGATGAAGCCTACTTTATAGCAATGTGTAATTTTATTTATTTATTTTTTTTGCCAGTCCTGGGCTTGAGCTCAGGGCCTGAGCACTGTCCTTGGACTTTCTCAAGGCTAGAGCTCTACCACTTGAGCCTCAGCACCAATTCTGGCTTTTTTCTATGTATGTGGTACCGAGGAATTGAACCCCGGTCTTCATGCATGCTAGGCAAGCACTGTACCACTAGGCCAAACTCCCAGCCGCAATGTGTAATTTTTTAAATTTGTTTTTGGATTCTGTTGCCTAGTATTTTATTGAGGAGTTTTGCATCTGTATTCATTAGTTCTCTTTTTTTGATGTGTCTTTCCCTGGTTTGGGGATGAGAGTAATATTAGCTTCATAAAATGAGTTTGGTATTGCTCCTTCTGCTTCTATTTCTTGGAAGAGTTTCAAGAGTATAGGTATTACTTCATCTTTAAATGTCTTGTAGAATTCTGCAGTGAAACCATCTGGACCTGGGCTGTTTCTGGTTGGCATTTCCCTGATTGCTTCCTCAATTTCATTGTATGAAATTGGTTTGTTCATTTTGTTTACCTCTTCATTATTCAATGTGGGTAGCCTATATTTAAGAAATCATCCATTTCTACTAGATTTTCTTGTTTCTTTAAATACAGGCCCTGATAGTACTTATTCATATTGGACTGAATTTCTTGGATATCGGTTGTGTTTGTTCCCGTGGGGTCTCTAATCTTGTTTATTTGAGTCTCCTCTCTCCTTTTTTTTGATTAATCTTGCCAGGGGTCTGTCAATTTTGTTGACTCAAAGAACCAACTTTTTGATGTATTAAGTTTGTGTATAGTGGATCTTATTTCAATCTCTGGTATTTCTGATTTTATTTTTGTTATTTCTGTCCTTCTAGTTGTTTTAGAATTAACTTTTTCTTGCTCCTCTCAGTGTTTCAATTTCTTTTTTAGGTTATTTACATGCTCTTCTTCTGTCTTTTTAGTATGCGCTCCTAGTGCGATAACTTTGTCCCTTAGAACTGCCTTTGCTGTGTCCCATAAATTCCTTTGTGATGTCTCTTGATTGTCATTACATTCAAGAAAATTTTGAATTTCTTCTTTGATCTGATCTGTAACCCAGGAGTTATTCAGAAGTGTATTGTTCAGCTTCCAAGTAATTGAATGTTTTTTGACTTTTACTGCATTGTTCAGAACTAGTCTGACTCCACTGTGATCAGAGAGAATGCATGAGATTGTATCAGTCCTATTGTATCTGCTTAAGTTCTATGTATGAACTATTTTGGAGTGTGTTCCATGTGCTGCTGAGAAAAATGTAAAAAGTTTCGCCAATGGAAGATTCCGTATATCTGTTAAGCCCAGCTGGGCTATGGTGTCGTTTAAGTTGATGGTGTTTTTGCTTAACTTTTGTTGAGTTGACCTGTCATTTGGTAAGAGTGGCGTGTTTAGTCTCCCACTATGATTGTGTTTGAGTCTACCTTGTTCTGTAATTCTAAGAGAGTTTGTTTGACATATTTGGGTGTTCCCGTGTTGGGGGAGTAGATGTTTATGACTATAATATTTAGGGTATGGATTTTACCCTTTATTAATATGTAGATGCTGTCTTTATCTTTATGTACTGATTTGCTGAGAAGTTAATTTTGTTGGAGATTAGATTGCTACTCCTGCTTTTTTGCATGGTGCATAGGAGTGGAAAATTCATTTCCATCCTTTCACTTGGAATTTGTTTGGCAGTGAGGTGAGTCTCTTGAAGGCAACATATGGATGGGTCTTGTTTCTTAGTCCAGTCTGCTGCTCTGTGTCTTTTGATTGGATTGTTCAGCCTGTTCACATTTAGGGAAATTATGGAGAAGTAGTCAGTGTCCATTGTCATTACTTATTGTTACTTTTAGGTTTCTTTCTCTCTCTTTTGTATTTAGTGATTTATAGGTAATTGCTTCTTGATGGGGGTTCTTGCTGTTCTGCAATTTGTTCTTGATTATTTAATACTTTTTGTAATGCTGGTTTAGTTCTTGTTTCTCCCTCAAATGTAAATGCTAGTTTTGCTGGATATATCAGTCTGGGTGGGAGTTTTTGGCCTTCAGGACATTGATGTTTTTCCAAGCTTTTCTTGCATTTAGGGTTTGCGTGGAGAGATTTGCAGTTATTCTAATTTTTTCCCATTTGTAGTATATAGCTCTTTCTTTGTTTTTGTAGCATTTACCATCAGCTCCTTGGTATTCGGGTCTAGTGTTTTTACTATGTGTCTAGATGAGTTCCTTCTAGGACCTTGCCTGTTTGGAGTTCTGAAATTTTCAATAATGTGAGTATTTTCCCTTTTGAGGTTGGGGAAGTTCTGTGCTATGATTTTGGTGAATAGGAGTTGCATTCCTTTTTCCTGAAACTCTGTCCCTTCATCGATCCCTATTATACGAAGATTAGATTTCTTGGCTGCATCTGCCAGGTCCTGGAGTTCTCTTTGATGAATGCTGACTACTTTCTCCAGATTGATGATTCTCTGTTCCAGCTCTTGTTTTATCTTCCGTTCCTGATGTCCTGTTCTCCATCTCAGTCTGTTGCTTAATGCATCCATTTTTGGTTGAATGTGGACACTGAGCTGCTTATGTCTGTTGAGAGTATTAATCTTTTCTTCCATTTCTCTTTTGAATTCGAAGAGCTCCTTGGTAATTTCCTGCTTATGTTCCTGGAATTGTCTTTATAACTCTGCTTTAATCTCTTTAGTCATGTTCACAATCATCTCCTTGAATAGAGTCATGTTTCGTGTCTCTTCAGGTGTCATTTCTTGGGATGGTGACATCTCTCTCGTCCCTTCACTCTTGTTTCCTTTTGGGCTTTGTGTGGGACTTAGATTATTTATATGTGTCGTAATTCGTCATTGCGCTTTCCGAGGCATAGAGGATTGTTGTTGTAGGTTCGCTCTGTGGTTGGTAGGTGGCGGTCTTTACTTGGTTTGGGACTGGTGGATCTTGGAATCTGTGTATATGTGTGGTTCTCGGCCAAACTGGATCCGCCGCTGACTAGGTCAGAGTTTACAGCTTTTACAGGTGTTTGGCTTGTTCCCAGAGGATGTGTGCCGCTGCATGGCTTGCTCTCAGCCCAACCAGGGGCCCCACAGTGGGCCGTAGGATGGAGATGTGCACTTCAGTCTCAGCTAGTCCGGCAGATGGCTAGTTTTCCTGCCCTGTTCCCAGGGGCGGGGCCCAGCCGAGGACATAGGATCCGAGGGCGGAGCCATGCCTTTCTGGTTCTCAGAGGGCAAGCTCAGCCCCTGCTGGTCTGCCCTTCAGTTCCCTGCTGTGTTTCAGCAGCTTTGGAAAAGAGTCTTTCTGTGACTCAGTGGGGGGCCCCTTGGTGCGGTCTTGCTGGAGGCTCCCAGCAGGTGGGTGCCCCCTTAGGTTTGGTTCACTGTGATGCTGTCTTGCAGACTCCCCCAGAAGCCCAGTGCCCTCTGCTGTGGCTTTCATGGCTTGGAGCCGGCAGTGAGGGGTTGGGGAGGGATCCTCACTTTTCGGATTCTTTGAGAACCTTGGATATAAGCTTTATCTGGATTTCTTTTCCAGTTTGTGTACTTCTCCGTTGTTTCTTGAATTTGTAGTTGTTGGTTTCTTAAGGTAGTTGGCTCGTGGGATTCCCCGATTCTCTCTTTTTGTGGTAGAGCACTAGGCTGGGTCCCTATTCTCTCGGTGCCATCTTCCATGATTCTGTCTCTTTCTTTAGTCCATGTATTGAGTTGTTTCTTTGATGCTTTATTTTTAGAGAATTTAATTTTTTGAGCTCTAAGTGTGTTTTAGATATAAAACCCTTGTCTGAAGCATAGTTAGTAAAAATCTTCCCCTGCTCTGTGAGCTTTCTATTTGCAAGTTCTTTGTTTAGAATTTTTGTATCTGTGTGCATCAGAGATTTGTAAAATGTAAAATTCTTTTTTGTTGTGTTTGGGGATAAGTATAATACTGACTTCATAGAGTTTGGTAAGCATTCTGTGCCTTCCCTTTCTATCTCATGGAAGTGTTTGAAGAGTATTGATGCCATTTCTTTTTTAAAGGTCATATGGAATTTGCCTATGGATTGGTTGAGTCCTAGGCATTTTGTGTTGGGAAACTATTACTGCTTCGATCTCATTGTTATAGATCAATGTTTGTTATAGATCCATTTAAAGGTTTATATCTTTTTGGTTTAGCTGGATAGGCCAAAGACATCTAGAAATTTATCCATGTGGTCTAGATTTTTCAATTACTTTGCATGTGTTTAGTGTGCTGTTAACATTGAGATATGTTATGCTGTCAACATGCAAAGTAAAGTTATTTAGTATAACTGAAGTTTCCCCCTGTTTTTCTTTTCTTAAATACTTTTGGGCCTCTGAATTTATTTTTCTTAATAATTTATGTTTAAAAAATAATTTGTTTAAATGTGATATTAGAAATAGTATAATAATATAGGCAAAAGTAATTTAGGTTAAGATGTAATATTACAAGCAAAGGGGACCTTGAATAATGGACTGAGTGACACTGATCAAGATGCATTATATTAAAAAATTGACATGTTGAAACCCCTTTGTAATAAAATAAAAACTCTTGATTAGGAAAAAAATCAAAAAAAGCAACGATGATAGCCCAAAATAGACCATCTAAAGTTTCCATACGATTGATGCATGTAGTATTTCTGCAACTTGGTTTTTTCTTGTCTTATCAGGTACTGAGACCTTTATTTCTTCAAATAACCCTGAAAAAATCTCCTCCCCTAAATCTGGTAGAGTAACACGGGCTTCAAACAGAAGAAA
The DNA here is from genome assembly GCF_031878675.1 of Megascapheus bottae. Lineage (NCBI taxonomy): Eukaryota > Metazoa > Chordata > Mammalia > Rodentia > Geomyidae > Megascapheus > Megascapheus bottae. The sequence goes on from NC_143528.1 coordinate 37,460,065, forward strand.
GGTGAGTGTTGTTGGTACAGATCGAGATCTCTTCATGGTAAACCACAACGGACAAATCCTTATTTGGACAATGTCATTATCCTATTTAGCATGTAATCCAGGGAAATAACTAATTTGAATTACTAACTTGATTTTAATTAACCCTGTGAAAAACATGATGCTTAGGTGTTTAATACTGGGTTTCATCTAGGAGTTTTAATAACTTGCATTGATTGTATATTTTTTGTTTTGTTAAATCCCATAAAAATTGGATTTTCCTATACTATCATTATGTGTTAAGATATTTTGTACGATTGGAAGTTAAGCAAGAATTCCAACCTAGATAATCCAGATAATGTAATCATTCCTGACTTTCTTATAACCCCACAGTGATGTACTAAATTACAGGTTCTCTATATATTTAATGAATTAATAGATCAACTAAAGTTTTTTCTATCTTTCTGATATAATTATGTTGTATCTGTATGCTTGTGGATCTGTGTTTGCTAGATGAGAAGATGGTTGGTTTTTCTCTGCTTTGCATTTTGGGGGTAGTGAGTTAGTTCATGGGATGTAAAATGGTGGGTGTAGGCCCAGGCTATAGTTCAGTGATAGACCACTTACCTAGCTTGCCCCGCAAGGCCCAAGTATCATAGGAAGGAAAACAAGTGAGACTTTTACATTAAAACGTAATTGCTTAGCTTTATCTAGTAACTTTCCTTCATAGCAATCGGATGTTTACAACTTGGAGAATACAGAGACTCTGCCTTGTAGAGAAAAGAAAACTAGTAAGAGGAAGTCTCAGGAAACCAAGTATACAAACAAAACAGTTCCTAAAAAGAATCAGGTAAGTGACCTAAATATACTGTGAACCAGGGTTGGGGATGCAGACCTATCATCTCAGCACTCGAGAGGCTGAAGTACCAGGACAGACAGCTCCATGCCAGCCTGGGCTACATAGTGAGAAAGAACAAAATTAAAATCTGTATAAGAAGTGCTGTTTATTGAACTATGGATACTTTTTTGTGGCTATAATTAGACTCTTGATTACTTGGGCCGTTTCTACCTAGAGTAGAACAACCATGGGCCATAGTCTAGTCAACCATGAAGTACCCGAGGGACAGTTTTAACCAGCACAATAAATAGTAAACACTCAGGAATGAAGGGGATTTTTGACTTTGAGCCTAATCCCTCATCATTCCTATTTGAAATCGTGTCTTTTATTTTTACTTTTTAATTTTTATTTTCAATGAGGCAACGTGTCCATAGAGATAGCTCAGAGTTGCCTCAGGTCCTCCTTTTTCAGTTTCCCATGAGCTGGGATAAAACGCATGTGCTCCTGTGCTCAGTTTCTAAACATTTCAGGTGTAATCGTAGCTGCTCAGGGAAGAAAAGTTCACAAGTCCATTTCCAAAATAACTAGCAAAAAAACAGATTTGGAGATGTGACTCACCTACCTCGCAGGCATCATGAGTATCTGAGTTCATATCCCAGTGCCAAAAAAAAGATGAGTTTTTCCTCCTGCCATCTAGTACTGGACCACAGTGGTATTCGCGATTTCAGGTACTATCTGAAATTTTGCCTCATTTTTCCTCATGTTGACCCTCTACTGGAATTATTTTTCCAGTTCAGTAACTTAGTTTTTGTATCGTGTTTTCACTAGCCATCTCAGCAGCACTGGGCATAAAAGTCTTAAGGGTTGTTTTTTAATTCCACCCATCTTTCCCCCCCCCGCCCTAAAATTCTACTCTTTGCCCTGATTGATTAAAAATTTTGGTGCCTTTGTATAATACATGGTTGATCATGATCAAGTTTGAAAACCAAATCTTGGTGATCCATAAATGTATGTTCAACTTTCTAAACTAGATTATTTTTATTAAGCTGTCAGTTTCACCCCAACACACACAATGCAGTCCATAAACCTTCTTCTCAAACTCCATAAAATGCTTTTCTTGGTTCAATGAACTTGATGCCGTTGACTCATCCAATTTAAATCCTTTATTTCCTTTTGTTAGGTCACATTTTAAATTAAATGATGGAAAAAATACCCAAGTTCAGAAATAAGCATATAACTTGTTACATTTCATAATTGTCCTTCATATCTATACTTTAAAGTCACTATTTGGAATAATGTGTATCTATTATATCAAGTCGATGACCACAGAATTCAAGAATTGAGCATTATCTTGTTCCAACTCCTTCCCATTCCCTGCTGTATTATTCTAATTTATGTAATAAAAGGAGTAGACTTATAATAACCTTAGAAGGGGATGGGAGTGAGGGAGGTGTTAAGCAACAGACAGCAGCCCTCAATGAATTTCTAGAAGATGCGGCAGATGGGAACATGTTGACAGATAGAAGAGGTGGAAAGATTTACAGCTCAGAATGTGATAGGAAGGAACTAGAGAGATCTGGGAACCAGCCTGCCTATGGAGTCCCAGGAGACTTGGCTCAGAATTGGCAGGTACTGTGGGTTGGGAGAGCAAGAAAGTGGTGCTGAAAAAACAGATTCATGGAAGTCCTCTATGTGGAGCACTGTGCACCCGTTGACATGTTGCCCGCTTCCCCTCTCGAGCCACACGGCAGATGTTGTCATCTAGTTACAGCCCTTGTTCTGCTGTTTCGGAAGTCTTACTGTCTCTGGCCTTCACCTAAAACCTGACTCCCATCCTGACCTGCCTGGCCCCGCCCCACACAGTTTTTAGGAAGAGCTTCCTTACAGGGGAGGAGACTGAGCTGGAACACAGAAGCCCACATCAGTAGGTGCAGTCATTTCTTAAGTAAGAATTAGAACACTGAGTGGGACCAACTATAGGAAAGAGACATGATCAATGTGCTTTGCTCTCTGTGGAGAAGTACAAACAGGAGCACTGAAGTACAGGATGGTCCTGTCATAAAGCAGGATCTTGGCTTGAAAATAACCAGCACAGAAGCTCGGATGGAGGGACTCAAATGGGAGACTACCTGCCTAGCAAGGAACACGCTGAGGAGACTGGAGACTTGTGAGCCTGTGCTGCTGGCAGCCACCGGCAGGATGGAGCTCTGCAAGACTCATTACTGGCAGAATGGGGCTCTCTGAGGTCCGGGCCCTTGCGCCTGTGGTAACAGTCACAGCACCCCTGCAGGCAGCATTTCCCAGTGCAGCAGTGGATGAAATTCTGAAACCCAGCCAAGTAGGGCAGACACACAGTGTCAGGATTGCATGGGATTGTAGGGACTCTTAACCAACCCAGGTACTGTCAGCAGGTAGGCTCTCAAGTCCAGGGGATGGTGCTCTTTCCTCAAAGAGTACTTTTTACCTCATTGGAGACACAGTCCTCGCAGGTTTTGTGGATCCTGGGCCTGCTTAGGTCATGGCCTGCAGTGTGACTCCAGCTGGTTCAGCAAGACAAGCCCTTTCCTGAATTCAGTCGCGATGGTGGCCTTCTCCTAGAGGTTCAGGTGAGGCTGCCCACTCTAGTTCTAGAGTCACCTGACTCCTTCATCACACGTGATCTCCACCTGAGGGTATTTAGTACTACACTGCCAGCGTCAGAGGGCTAGGCATGAAAAGCTCAGAACTTGGAGAAGAAAAAACTAGAGCTGAACAGCTAAGTAGCAGCGACTTTTTACGAGAGGTTCACAGAAAGAGAAGAATTTGTCACTTCTGCCTTGGTGATCCTGAGAACAGAATTGTCACATGAGTGTCATCTGATATGTGTGCTTATGACACTGAATCACCAGCATGACCAAGATACACACGCACGCTAGCCCTCACCATGGCACACCCCAGCCACTCATGGTACAGCTGCTCTGGCCCCTTCAGAGCGCAACACTGGAACAGTAATTGGAAGAATGGCTTTGTTGTTGAAACCTGGCCATCTGTGCATGCCATGTTGAGTGACAAGGTGACAGGAATCCTTGAATCTGTGCTCGTTAAGTAGATCACTCATCAGTAGTGAAGAAAAGTCACTCTAGAGTTGCTTAATGTTAATTCTGCTGTTTGTGTGTGTTACTTAGTAGCCAGCCTGGAGAAAAAAGATCAGAGAAAATAATAGTAAAAATGGAAAATGAAAGCCAGACACTGTGGCTCAGGTTTATAATCCTGCATAGCCACCTTGTTCTTAATCCTTTATCCTTTATTGAAAACAAATTGTGGCTACACTCTTTGGACTGTGCAAGCATTTTTCATTCCTCTGCCAAGTATCCAGCTCACATTTTTTTCTCTTCTCCTGTCCCCTTGTAGGAAGGTAGGATTGAGAACCTCAGAGGCGTGCCTGCAGAGCCTGTATTCTTACTCACTAGTTTGTGCTGTGGCTTGCCTTCTACTTTTTCCCTTCTCCGGCTTGGCTCTCCTGCTCCCTTGTGTGGAGAGTTGGGACAAGACTCTTCAGTTAGTTTTGAAATGGTAGTGTGGTAATGGCACTGTATTAGAAGCTTGTTATAAATATTCATGAGTGAATGCATATGTAACAGTGCCCAGTTATAGTGAACTCAGTGGCTGTTATAATTATCATCTTACAAATCTGAGATTCAGGAAATACTTTTTTTAAATTGGCAGGCAGAAACAAACAAGTCCAAGATGAGCCCAGGAGAGAACCAAAACTAACAGAGGAAAGGTTTGATTTAAGGGAGCCATGGCTGCATCTTCGATAACAAGCCAGAATCCTCTCCAGTAAATTCCTTTAGAACCTAGAAATGGAGAGCATTTCCAAAATGACTCAAAAATCAGACCTGTTGAGGGTACAGATTGGCAAGTTTGGCTTCTTTTGAGCCAAACAGCATGAACACTATGAAAGGATCCCGAGACACAAACATAATTCTCAAAGTGAAATGAAAATAAGCCTTAGACATAGGAAAAAAAAAACATATTCAGATTTGCTATCCTGAGCCTCGAGACCAATTTTCATCTTACAGTTTTGGCAGAAGTGTAGGAGTTGGCAGCATGTTGTATGTGAGGCTGTGGGTTGGCCCGGCACTCGGACCTCTCCTGGTAATGCAACATTCAAGACCTGGTATGGGCACTAGACTAAAAAGCAGGAGGTCAAATGGTAGTTGCCAAGGACTGGTGAGTTAAGGTGGCTTTGACCATGTATTAAAGAGTGCCAAATTTTAATTAGGATAAGTAACTTCTGAAAGTCTGTTGTACAACTGGTGACTGGAGTAAATAATACCTATTTGGAAATTGCTAAGGGTTTGCAACTGGTTTTACCATGAAAAAGTACGTGAATTTTTAACTCTGCAAAATGTATGCACATATCAAAATGTCAGTCCATAATATATGTAGATTTTGTCACTTGTTCAAATTCTCCAAGTTCGGTTTTCCAGAAGTGACTTACCAGGCTCATGTAGGGACATACAGGGGATACAGCCGAAATTCCACATATAGATGTCCTAGTGAGCTCCACAAGTAAAGGGCAAGGAGGAAACAAGCAAAGGAAACAGGAGAGGCGTGTCCAGCAGATGGGGGAGTGTGGAGACATTCCAGGATAGTGAGTGAACTGGCTGGCGACCGAAGGGTCTGGGGGCCGGCTGGGGAGGTAATCACCTCAGCTCTGTCACCGTAAGTTTTCCCAGACCATTCCGTTGCTTTCCGTGTACCTGACTTGTTTTTCTTTTTTGTCAGTTATGGGGTTTGAACCTCTGGGTCTAGTTATGGTCCCTGGTCTTCATTGTGCTCAAGGCTAAAGGCGAGTGCTCTACCACTTCAGCCATAGTGCCACTTCTGGTTTTTGAGTGGCTAATTGGAGATGAACCTCACAAGGACTTTCTTGCCCAGACTGGCAAACTGATCTTCAGATCTTAGACTTTAATAACTACGATTATAGGCATGAGCCCCTGGTGCTGGCTTTAATTTCTCTTTCTGAGCTCACCTTCTCAGGTGACCCTCCTGCCTTAGTCTCTATGACAACAGGCATAAACAACTTTTAACAACTTTTAAAGCTACTCAAAGCTATTCTGTTTCATGACCCCTTCACTGTGTGGAAGAAATTATCTAAGTTTGAGGAGCTAGTACTTTAAATTGACATTTGTCTGATCCAGATTAGTCAGTCACCAGTCTGGATCATGGGTTCCGAAAATTCTCCATTATTGCATGTGGCTTCTTTATTGCATCACACACAAGGCTTTAGTATACAATTTAATTAGTTTTCAATCTGCTGATTCTCATGGGAAATATCAAAACATTGTTAGATATCTTTCAGAACAGACCTAAGGTGTTAAAATTGTCATTGGCTCATGATCTTGGAAAAACAGCATTTTAGCATTTTGATAGTGTTTGGCAAATTGAGGTGAGCATGGCGATAACATGAATATCCTTTGATAATAATTTATTCCTATTTGCTGAGTAGCCTCTTCCATGCTGGGCAGTTAGCGGTGTTAAGACATCTGTATAAACAAAGTCATGCTAACAAAGGGATGTTCTTTCTTCTATAAACCTATTTGAAGATTTGAAAAAAAAATCATTATCACCTCCCAGATTCTCAAAGCATTGGGAAGGAACAGGAAAGCAAGAATAGCCAGCCCAGCACTTCTAGGCAGGGTCAGTCCTGGAGTTGCACCTCACATGACATCCTCTGCACTGGCCGGCCTGGTGTGTGTGCGCCTGTGGTACCTGCGTCCCAGAGCCGGACAGGTGCGCAGTGCAGTTACTTGACCATGGCTGTGGAGCAGTTGCGTGGGAGAAAAAATTTGAACCCTCAGCAGTATCTGGCACCAAGAGATGAATGTTTTTCTTGAAATTCATCTGTGAACCCCACCTTCAGATTTTTCTTTTCTCTTGGCTTCTGCATCCATTGACCAAGCCAGCTTTCCCCATCTGTTCCAAGGAATGTCAGCAGATGTTCCATGAAAAAAGAGTTTGATGGAAAAATATTTCACCCGGCATTTTCTTTCCGTGTAGAGAGATTATTTATACTGAGAACTTCGCAGAGTCTGATGGTAAATGTATGTTGTATATCACCAAGAGACACATTCATCTTGTATGGTTCTAAAATGGTGGTCTCGCGGAACGCTGTGTTTGGTTCTGTTTTTATAGCTATAGAAATCTCAAGGAACAGAGTTCTGTGCAACTTTCACGCTTGAATCTCATCCACACTTTTAAAAAGTACTTTCTTTAAGTAGTTGTTCAAGTGGGGCCTCCCTTCAGCATGTCCGTTTACGAATACAGCGTGTCTTGATCAGCGACACCTCTGCCACTCTTCCCCCTCTCTCCGTGTCACCCACGCTCCACGTCTCGGTTCCCTAAGTCTTCTGGGTTATTATCCCATGCCTTTTCTTCATTGGATGAGAGGAAGCTCAGGCTGTTCACACAGCACTGCTCCCTTGCTTTACCTTCATGCTTCGCACACAAGGGCTCGGTGCTGTGTTGGGGGCTGCTGTTCCTACATGCTCTCCTTTTGCTGCCTTATGGCTCCTTCTGTTTGAAAAACCCTAGCTGGGCAGGCCCGTTCTTGGGATATCTGGCTGGGTCCTGTGCTGTCCAGAGTACTCCATGACCATGTGATCCTGACCGTTTGCTTCCAAGGATGTTTGAATGAATCCCATTTTCTAGAAGAAGTATTAATTCTAACCAAAAACATGTTTCATCCTGAAAGACTTATGAGGATATTTCGTTCCTTTTGCTCTGTTTTGTTATTTTGTCAGTTTGTGGGGCTTGAACTCAGGGCATGGGTGCTGTCCTTGAGCTCTTCTCAAGAGTAGTACCCTGTCACTTAGAGCCACCGCTTCACTTCTGTTTTTGAACCGGGATCCTCGGGTCTCTGCCTCCTGAGTGCTAGGATTACAGGCGTGAGCCAGCATGTCCGGCCCTTCTAGTTATGTGTGTTTGTTTCCCTTCACTCTTCTTCATATGAAGTTTTTTTCTTTTTAACATAGAACATGATTCTCATTTGTGAACTTGTCATTCTAATTAAGTGTAATTCTGTATTCTACAAGTTTTTAAATGTTTTTAAGGTTTGTGGAAAATGGATGATTGCTGAGCCATCTTCTAATGATTGCTAAAACCCCATCTCAGGTTACTGTTTTCTCTCTTGTCTGAGGACCTCACTAAGCAAATCGCTCTTCTACTGAGCCAAACCCCAGCCCCTGTGGTTTCTCCGTTTTAATCACAGTTAACGTAATTGTCTGAATTAGTTGAGCTAGCTTTGTGTTGTCTTCAGTAGCTAGGCCTGTGAACACGAATCCGCTGTCAGTAAGTAATGTGCTTGGCAATCTATACCATCCTGACTACGTCCCGTTTACGACACAGGCCTCTTGTCCAGAGCTGCGGGATCCAATCTGGCTCTTATTTATCTAGCAGCTATTTTGGCGAGGGCTAGGTGGAAGCTGTTGTGCTATCATATATATGTTGGGTTCTGTTTCCTATTTTTCTGACTTCGCCTAAGTTTCCTTACTTCTTACCCAAACACCCCAAACTTTAAATAGAATAACAGCTTACATTTTTTTGGCAAAAAATAACCATATGGTAATAAAGAGGTCTTAAAGGGCAAAATGTATGTGTGTTGTTACTCATTTCTCACATATTTTTAACACATCTTCTCAGGTTGGAAAAGGCTGCAGAAGGAAGAAAAGAAAGGGGAAGAAAAGTATTCCGAAGTCTTTATACGGGGAAAGAGACATTGCTTCCAAGAAGCCCCTCCTGAGCCCTATTCCTGAGCTGCCTGAGGGCAACGAGATGACGCCTTCGGGCCCCGGCATCCAGAGGACATGTCCAGGTATCCTGCCCTTTCCCTCGCACTGTGGGCACTGTTGACGCTGAGCATGTGTGAAACTAGCAGGGTTTTCCTCCTCCTCCAGCAAGGCTGGAAGAAGGAGGCGGGTGAGGCTGTATGCCTAGGGCTCTCCTCAGTACCCCTGCAGACAGTTCCCCGAGGAAATTATTTCTGATCTTCTACCATGTGATTGCATGACTGAAGAAGGCAATGGCTCAATGTTAGATACATCTTATTAGATGTATATAAAGTTTTCAAAACTTAGTAACTTGTGAAAATCATTCATGTATATAAAAATTTTGAGAACAAGTTTAAAAACAAAATGTTGCCCTACAATATGTTTTTAGTGGGTATCTTCTAGTAATAATATTTATAAAATGGACTATTACCTTGAAAGTACTATTTCTAAGCAAACCAAAGTTGGTTAAGTAAGAAATGGCTTGGAGTTGCTGTTGGCTCTTAATGCCTGAGTTTTAAAGTGCCTAATGTGTCCATTTGACATGTTGATACTTGTGTGGGATCATTATAAGAAATAATGACCAGTTATTTTTGAGTCAGTCATCCAGTGTTGTTACCCTGCCTTGTCTTGGCCGTTTATTGTCTAGGAATCATAATTGGTAGGCCGGAGGGTCAAGCCTTGCCAGGGTGAGTGAAGAAGTGAAGGCTAGCCAGCCCTCGGCCTCTGCCCTCCAGCACCTGCCTGTCCTGGGGGCTGTGGGACTCCACCGCTTTTGAGGCTGCCCTAGAAGGGTGGATAGATTTCCAGGAAGTGTCCGTGCTAGAAACATTTTTGTCTGTACCCAAGGATGTCACTAAAGAGTTAAAGCCAGTTCCCCTATTTCCTTTGTGTCCCTCTTCTCTCTTTGTTGTTCTCCCTTGTCCTGTCGACCTTTTTCCTAATATGTTGTTGGATTTTATGAATAATTCAATTTTTCATAATATTGTCAAAGCTCGGAAAGAACCCAGTGGGGTGCCAGTGCAGTTGGGCTGGGCAGAGCCTCTCCTGAGCACGTGGACACGTTTGTGTGGATGCTGTGTGTCTGTGTGTCTGTGTTCCAGTGTTGCCTTATGGCATCCATTTGAAGGGCTGCTTGCATCCGGGTTACCTCTGGAGGGATGGCGCCCTGCCCCTCTAGAACCTCACCAGTGCTCGGGCGGAGGGCGTGCGGGGCGTTCTGCGGGGTTCATTTCCTGAGCAGGCTTTACCTGACTGACCCGCCCTCCCGCAGGTGATCTCAGCCCGCGGGGCGGCCAGGAGGAAGGGCGGGCCTCGGACGCCGGCGCCGCCCGGAGGAGGAACCTGTTCCCCGGCCTCGACGTCCCCGATGTCCTCGATGTCCCCCCCTCGCCCCGCCTGGGCGCGCCGGAGGAGGCCCCGGAGGGTGACGCTGAGTTCGCCGCCTGCGGCCCCGGAGAGGAGCTGAGCGCCAAGCCGGAGCCGGGAGGAGAGGACTCGGGCGGAGACCCCAGCTCCAGATCCAGGAAGCACCTTCCCCGGGGCCCTGGCGTCCACGCGGGGCCCGAGGAGGAGGCGGCGGCGGCGGAGAGCCGTGGCCCCGGCACCCAGGGAGAGACCCAGGAGAGCGGCAGCCCCCCGCACGGCGCGGACGCGACCCGGCTCTGCCACGACCTGGCCGAGGCCATCGAGCAAACCCTGCGTCCGGCCGGTGCCCAGCCCAGGGTGCGCCGGAGCTCCCGGCTGCAGAGGGACCCCGACGGCCAGGGCCTGGTGTGGGTGCCCGCACCCCCCGCGTGCAGGAGGAGGACCGTGGGCGCCCCGGGCGGAGCGGGCCGAGAGCTGCCGCCGGCCCTGCCCACCCCGGGGCCCCGGCGGCGGCGGCGGCGGAGCTGCGTGTCGGCCCCGGCCCCGGGCAGCACGCCCTGGGCCCCCGAGCCCGTGGAGGGCCCGGGCCCCGGGGAGCGCGCCCGCCTGTAGCCCGCGCCCCAGCCGCTCCCCAGCACTCCCGTCCTCTGTCCATCTCAGTGCCCTGCAGTTTCTAACAAATAAAAATCAATCGAGTTGAACGGACTTCGAAAGAGGAATAAGTGAATTTCTTCATCACGCAAAAAGAAAGGCACCAAATGTTCTCCTTCCCCAAATGGTAAACGCTCCTGGTGGTATTGGGCTAAAAGGATTGTTTGGAGTCCAACCATGACCCTGAAATTTTACCTCCACGTCCTAAGTACTCCACCACTGAGCCTTGAGGCGGTTGTCAAAGCATCCATTAGAAGTCACTTGGTTTACTGTTTCGTGTGTGTGTGTGTGTGTGTGTGTATGCGTGTGCTTTTTTTTTTTTAAGTAAAATGGATAGAAATAGTGGAACTGAAAATTAAGGTAATATAAACTTAAAAACTTACGAGGTGGTAAGTAGAGCCTGAATTGGTTAACAAAATGTTTTAGCGATTAGGAAAATGGCAATCACAAAACTTGACTTGGGTTGCATTTACGAGTAAGTTGGCTTACCTGTTTTTAGTTTAATAAGTTAAAGTCAAATCTTAAATAAAATTTCAGTGAGAATTTTGGTTGGAAGTTTATCATTGTAAAAGAATGTGTAATGTGTGTGGAACTAATGTAAAAGCGTGCTTCAGACAAGACTCTGTGCTTTGAACATGAAAACATAGCATTTTCATCCTTTAAAGGCTAGACCCAACTTATTTAATTTGTCTCAAGTATTTTGGGATTTAATTCATGATTTTCCATTTAAAAATGTGCAGAGCAAAAACTCTTGAAGAAGTTCTAGGAAATGAGTTCACTAACAAGAACTGGTGGCACTGCTTTCTCTGTTAATGTCATTTTCGTCAGCTTTCATTTTTCATCTCATCTGCTGCAATTACTTGCCTGTTTCTTTGATTAATCTTTTACAATATTTCCTATGGATGTTTTGGTGATTCAGATTGCAAATCTGAATTTCTATGTGGAATTGGTGAATGCACATAACTCAGTGCATCGTTAAACCATTGTCTCTGAAATCCTGTAAATTCTTAAGTTCTCCCTGTCCTTGATAGCAGAAACATGTTAACAAATAGAGCTCCCAATAAATAACACCACAGGGAAGAAAGCTCCCGCTGGGCGGCCATTTCCCCCTTGTAGATGGAGAGTATTTGTTACCGCCCTGGCACCAGCAGGTCTGGAGCTCCTGCTGCTCAGGGCTCATGTATTTTACATTAACACGCCAAGCCATAGCAGCTTCTGCTGCGCAAGGGGGGGGATTGTCCAATTCATTCTTTAATCTTTACATGTAAGTTATTTAGGGTTTGGTATGGTGGTCAAGTCCGTATCATCGAAAACAAACTTTTTTTTTTTTTTTTTTAAAGGCTAACGTGAAGCCTTTTGGTTTAGGTAATTTATAATGAAAATAAATACAAAAGTTTTTTCAGAAACCTGAGTTGGAGGTTTAAAAAATACATTTGCATTTCTCCATTGTTAAAGATGAAGGTTAAAAATGTACTGATTGGTACCAGCCGAACCCCTTCCTGAAAATCTACCAACTCCTTGTCTACCCACCTATGTAGTTTAGAATATAGATACAGTTTACTGGTTCTGTTTCACAGTGTTTCCTTAGAAACATTTGGCTAGTTTTTATATCAGAAATACTGGCAGTTTTTCTCAAATGACCAGGTCTGAAAAATCAAATAGTATCGTTCTTACTAAAAGATTTATAAAATGTTAATAATTTCTGTGTTTGGTCATGCATATTTCTTTTACTATTTCTTCCTGTAAATGTTTAAAGCAGACACATGGCTTCAAGATAGTTTTTTCCTGTTTTCCCTCCCCCTTTATTATCAACTGACTTCTGTCATCTGCCCCTGTCCCTGCGGGTTCCTGCTTCTTCCAGAAGGTGGCAGTGTGACACCTGAAGTTTCCCCTTCCCTTGTGTTAGCTGAAGACCAGGCCTACTCTCATTTCCTGTTCCCTGTGCTTTCCTATATTAACCCAAATCATAAGATTTCCACTGAGGGAGGCAGAGAAGAACAGTACAGAATTGAGAAAGACAAGTCCGCACAGACGTGGTGTGCCTTACCCAGCTCTCTGTGTGCTAATAACACCTACTATGGGTATAAGGCTAGGGTCATGGGGGCTTGAACTTGGCCTGGGCACTGCTGTCCCTGAGTTCTTCAGCTCAAGGCTACTGCCCTACCCTTGAGCCCAGCCCTACTTCCCATTTTCTAGAGGTTAATTGGAAATAAGAGTCTTGGGTCCTTTTGTGCTGGGGCTGGCTTTGACCTTGATCCTCAAATCTTGGTCTCCTGAGTAGTTTAGGATTACAGGCGTGAGCCACCGCACCTGGCTAGATTTTGATATTTCTAATGCTTATGTTTACACACTCAACTTTACCAAATGGTAATGTTATCTTACCTCCATAAATCCGGCACAACATAGTTTTTTCCATGTCAAGCATATAAACTCAGAAAATAGCTATCACACCGTAAGGCCTAAATCAGACATTGTCACTATGGGGTCGCTATGTATGTACTCTCTTGAAACCAAACTTTTCAGAAAAGTACAGTGAATATCTGTCATAAACAGCTTTGCTGTCATTCCAGTCTTAAATCTCCTGCTTGGAATTATACCATTTTGATTTCTATTATTTAGATAGCTGTCTCCTTAATAACAAACATGAGTTCCCTGTAGATTATTTTTTGTTTTGGGCAGGAATGGGCTTTGACCTCAGGGCCTCACACTGGCTGAGGAATCACTCTACCAGTGGAGCCATACCTCTAGCCTCTTTGTGCTGTATTTTGGTTTGGTGTAGGGTCTTGTACTTTTGCCTAGGCTAGCCATGATCTTCCTGCCTCTGGCTCCCAAATAGCTGGGATTATAGACAGGTTCTACCACACCTGATCCGTGTCTCCAGATTTTGCTATTGGAAATTATGCCACACAGGGCTTGTGTGAAAATGTCAGCAGGACAAAATGGTTTTAAAGTTCGGTGTAGATCTTAACTGGTGAGCCCCTATTGCAAACCTGGCACCCTTGCCTTTGTGTCTGTCATTTTTTTCCCCCTGTTGCTTTTGGCCACTTGGCCTGTGTTTCTCTGCTTTCAACAGAGCTCTGGAGTTGAGGGACACACTTAGAACCGGCTTACTTTGTCCTTGTGACAAAGTTGTTGACAATGTCTGATTTAGGCCTTATGGTGTGATAGCTATTTTCTGAGTTTACATGCTTAACATGGAAAAAACTATGTTGTGCCGGATTTATGGAGGTAAGATAACATTACCATTTGGTAAAGTTGAGTGTGTAAACATAAGCATAGACCTGTAAAGTACTAGAATATTTCCATCATTCTGGTCGCTCTCCCAAGCCCCACCTTTCACAGCTGCACATATCCTCCTGTGTCTGCTTTTGAGATTGATCTATGCAGTATATTATAAGTTTATTGCCAAGTAATATTCCATGTTATAAATATACCAACATTTTATTTACCCACTCAATGCTCTATGGATATTTGCTTTGTTGTTTTGTTGGCTATTGTAAATAAAACTACTCTCCATTTACATATTTTTTATAGACATAGATTCATTTCATGGGATGTGTAGATGGCATGTTTCCTTTTTTAAGAAAACAAGTTTCCTGCAGAGTCTGCACCGTTTGCCACTTGTCTGGACGGCACGTTGAGTTTACTTGGTCCACCTCAGCGGCAGCATGTGCATTATCCACCATTTCCATTAGCCGTGTTGCTACTACAGTGGTGCCCTGCTGTGCCGGCTGGTATTTCCCAGTCACTGGTGGTGCTGGACATGTTCTCGTCTTCATGAGCCGTGTGTTTAGTTCTTGAACTCAGTGTTGTAGTGTTCTTCTCTGCTTTGTCTTTCCTTGAAGAAGAGATTTTTGTTTGAGAACAGTTTATCAAATTTTTTTTGGGGGGGGTCAGTTGTGGGGCTTGAACTTTGGGCCTGGGCACTGTCCCTGAGCTCTTCAGCTCAAGGCGACCACCCTAACCCTTGAGCCACAGCCCCACTTGCGATTTTCTAGTGGTTCATTGGAGATAAGACTCTCACGGTCTTTAGTGTCCGGGCAGGCTTTGAACCACAGTCCTCAGATCTCAGCCTCCTGAGTAGCTAGGATTACAAGCATGAGCCACCACACCCAGCTAAAAATGGTTTTTACCTTTTATGTCTCTAGAAATTTTCCAAGGCCACAATGATTTTTCTCCTTCATTGTCTTGTGGAATTTTTTTTTTTTTTTTTTTTTTTTGCCAGTCCTGGGCTTGAGCTCAGAGCCTGAGCACTGTCTTTTGGACTTTCTCAAGGCTAGAGCTCTACCACTTGAGCCTCACCACCACTTCTGGCTTTTTTCTATGTATGTGGTACCGAGGAATCGAACCTGGATCTTCATGCATGCTAGGCAAGCACTCTACCACTAGGCCAAACTCCCGGCCCTCGTCTTGTGGAATTTTTATAGCTTTTCATGTGAGTCTGAAACCCATTTGGAGTCTGTTATATAAGGTGAGGGTAAGCTTTTTTTTTTTTTTTTTTTTTTTGCCCAGTCCTGGGCTTGGGCTAAGGGCCTGAGCACTGTCCTTGGACTTTCTCAAGGCTAGAGCTCTACCACTTGAGCCTCAGCACCACTTCCGGCTTTTTTCTATGTATGTGGTACCGAGGAATCAAACTGGGTCTTCATGCATGCTAGGCAAGCACTCTACCACTAGGCCAAACTCCCGGCCCCAGCTTTTGGTTTTTAAAGGAAGTTATCCAGCTTCATTTGTTGAAAGTGGATCTGTTCTTCTTGATCATACCGGCGCTTATGTTAAAGTTCTGTGGGTCTCTTCCTGGACTTTGTTCCATTGTTTTATAATGTCTAGTCCTATGCCAGTACTGGGGCATCATGAAATGTTTTTTATCTCTCCTTGTGAATTTTTATCCTAATATGTTTAAAGTTTTTGGGGGGCAGGGCAGGAGGGACAGAGGCCAATAGAAGAACTGTGAGGCGTTCCCCCCCCACCCCAGAGCTCACTGCCTTGTGCAGATAAGAGGCCAGGTTGGGAAGTCAGAGTCTCAGATGCAGCCAGCCGAGGTGCTGTGTACTTGTCCAGTACTCCGTGACCTGTCCCTGCAGCTCTGATGTTCTGCACCATCCCCCTGGGTCGCTGGAGCCTGGGTTCTCACCCATTCCCCCTTTTTGGACTTGGCAATCTACATAGCCATGAGAAAAATAAATTCAATTAAGTTCAAAACCAAGCTCGCTGAAAAAAAAAATATGTATTAGGAATAAGGTTTATCTTCACAAATCAAAATGCTAAAGTTTGGTTTAGTATAAAAATTGTTGCCCCATGCTTAGAAAGTAACCTTAACTTTGGGAATTGTTCCTTAACATGGGAATATTTCCCTTCCACAGGCCACCCAGGCAGACAGGTGATAGACTGACTGATAATGCATTTGCTAGGCATTTATTCAACTAGTACTATGTGCCACGGCTTCCATCCCTAAGTACATCATGGTCCAGATGAAGAAGCATCGCCCTTCATGGCACCCCCTTTTCAGGCAGGCAAAGAGGGAAGAGGGCAGAGCTTGAGACTTTTCAGGAGGCCTGGCCTGCTTCTGGCTTGGGTTTCCACACAGAGGCCTGGCTGTGCGTGTCAACTGGTTCAGTTATAACATCCATCTTATTTTAGCCTACAAATACTCCCAAACAAAACATGGATTTGAAACTGCACCATTTGCATATTGTACATAGAAGTTTATAGAAATGAAAATGCTATGCATTTCTGTCAAACTCCTAGGCATTAGTCCCCTGAAGGATTTGACTCGGTTTGAAATCCTTGATGATCAAGTGACCGGAATTAGCATTAAATAATGAGCAAGGTTTTGTCTTAAGTTTGGCTTGCTTCCTAGGTTGGAGCTCTGCCACTCGAGCTACACTACCAGCTCAGCATTTTGCTGGTTATTTTGAAGATGACAGGATTTTCAGCTCAGCTTGGCTTTGAACTGTGGTCCCCCAAATGTCAGTCTCCCAGGGCGGCAAGATTGTAGGTGTGAGCCTCCTGTGCCTGGCTTCTTAAACTTGTTTTGATGATGATTGCATAGTCTTTATAGTTTAAACAACTGTTCAATCCCTAAGGCCTAAACATTTCCGGTTTGTCTGATGTACTGCCATGCCACTGTACATTCCTTGATGAATTTCTGCTTCAATAAGAGGAGCGGAAGTTTGGCCTAGTGGTACAGTGCTTGCCAAGCATGCACGAAGACCTGGGTTCAATTCCTCAGCACTGCACACATAGAAGAAAGCTGGAAGTGGTGCTCTAGTCGTAAAGCTCTAGCCCTGAGAAAGCCCAGAGACAGTGCTCAGGCCCTGGGTGCAAGGCCCAGGACTGCCGGAAAAAACTAAATAAGACACAAATAACAAAGTGCTTTAAATGAGAAGAGTAATTCATACCAATTAGTAGATTCTGATTTCTCTTTCATTATCTTCAACCAAGATCATATTTTTTTTTGGTTATGGCCTTTAAGAAAAGTTTGGAAATTGAGAAAGTTGGAATCACAGTACTTTTTGAAACTGCTACTATTTTTGGTGCTGTCAGCATTATATCACATATGAAAGAGGAAAAAGTGAGCATGAGTATTGGAGAAAAAGGCAAGCTTGTGTTTTGTCAGGGTGGCTGGGATTTCACCCTGAGATTTCCATTGATTCAAGAGCTGACTTGTTTAGTGCAGTAGAAATGTCTTGGGGTACAAACAAGCTGGTGTTCTGAGTTTTTGATGTCACAGAAGGAAATTTAAATCACATCACATTTTGTGAAGTTCTTAATTTCTCATATGTGTGGCTGTGTGAATTTTTTAAGCTGTGAAATTTGAAGGTCACTATTAAATCTGTTTACAATGTCTATTTTATGACCTTCAACCCAGCTAGAATTTAGTTTACAAAAGTTCTTCCACTCTTGACCTTAAACATAGTGATTTGATAGTGATATTTCTGGTTTTATTGAATAAAACAAAATGGCATTTCTGGTGCTCTGATATCCAGGGTGCCTGTCGGTAAATAAGGAAATTATGTCAGGGTACTAAGGTTTGGGACTGTCAAATGTCTGCTAAATATTAGCAAAAGTCTTTTACCAACTGTTTCAAACTGGAGTCCTTTTTCCTCCCAGTATAAAATTGTTTTCAAGCATTTGAAAAGCAGAGAGAAAATGAGTGAAAGGATTTTTCTGTTTCAGGAAGTTAAATTCAATTTATACCAGTTGCTTGACTGTAAAATGTACCATTTCAAATACCTTCCATTTGAAAACATTCAGGTTGTCCAAATCCTATTTATTTGGCACAGAGCAAAGAATCACAGGCAACTAATCTTGTCTTTTCTTGTTTTAAGCATACATTGGGAACAAAGATTTCAAAAGTAATCCCTGACTCAGACCTGAAAACCCTGGTGTTGGTCTTGGGCAGTTTCCAGTGACCTGTGCCCCCTCTTCCTGTCCCCTGTGTGCATTTGGAACTGGGTAGCCATTTTTGTTTTTGGAAGGGAGAGGAGACAGATATAATGAATGACTTTTATTGTGCAATATTTCAAACTCTTGAATGCGTTGGAATGGGATGGAAACTGTTCTGCCCTGTGTCGTAGCCAAAGCAAACAAAACATATTCCCTAAACCTGGAGGTGCGTTTCTCTCAAAGTGCCAGCGGAGTTCAGCATTCAAGCAGGACCCTGGCTTGACAATTTTTAGCCCTCATTCGGCTGAATATTAGGATAGGTCATAGCCAAAGCAAATACCCTGGGAAAAATTAATGCACATATTTACAACTTGCAGGTGGCATTTTTTTTTTTTTTAGCTCTTAAAAGTTGGGAGATTTGTCTTAAGGAATTACATTTGTGGTAATACTTCTAACTAGACTGCTTTCTTGCTAATGTTTTTCAAATGAACTCTGATAATATAACTCCAAATGTAAATAAATTCTACTGGGGTTCCTGAAAGGTGATAAATACTTGCATTTAAGTATTTAAACATTTAGAGATGACTGAGTATTGGAATTTTAGGAAATCAAACGAGCAAATACTAAGGACCCTAGATAGAAGCCTTTTGTGCTCCCCTCCCCCCAGTCCACCTTAAAATGCTCAATGGCTCTTTGTGACCCCCCCCCACACTTAGGTTGTTAAGTACCCCCCACTGCATCCTCAGGGAGAAAGTATTGTGCACAATCAAGATAATTCATTTCATAATATACCATCCAGTTACATGACCCTGACAAAACACATTTATTATCCCCATAATATCTTGGAATTTACAGTACCTATGGCCAGTAGGTCCTTGGTTTGTGTCTTAACCAAGGAGACTGGGGGGGAGGGGAGAGATTGTAAGCCAGGCAATCTGTCTCATAGTGGCAGGCAAGGTTTCTGCCTACTTTTAAGGTCTTCCCTTTGAAATTAAGTATCCAGTGTTTGCTGATCAGTACTAAATCATGGATTAATTTAACAGAGATGCTCTCTGCATCCTACATCAAAATTAGGAATGCTGCATTCAGATGCAAGGATTCCTGCTTTGCAAGCACAACCAAGGCCAATACCCAGCCTGGGTTGGCATGCTTGGGACACACGAATTGCTCAAGGCGTAGAGTCTGGTTTTGTGTAGTTTGTCCTGAGCCAGTAAGTGGTGTTTGCTGAGGCCCATGGCTGAGGGTGCTAGGTCAGTGAAAAACTTGAAAGAAGGAAACTGGAACACTAGAAATTTCTTGGGATAAAAATGAAGCTCTAATTTTTTTTTTCTAGTCCTGGGGCTTGAACTCAGGGCTTGGGCAATGTCATTAGACACTTTTTGCTCTGCCACTTGCACCACAGTGCCACTTCCAGCTTTTTCTGGTTATGTGGTGTGGAGGAATCTTACCCAGCGCTTCGTGCATGCATTCTACCACTAGACCACGCTCCCCACCTAACATTTTTTGGTGTGTAAAATGCCGCTTTCAATTTTTAGCATTCAAACTTAATGTGTGATATACAGACAACATACTTCTTTGAGTAAACTTGGACTGACTAAACACTGATTTAACTAAAGTGTGTGTGTGTGTGTGTGTGTGTGTGTGTGTGTGAACATGGGTGCTTGTCCCTCAGCTGCTTTTCACTCAAGATTAGTATTCTGCCACTGGAGCCACAGCTCCAGCTTTTTTGTGCTTAATTGTAGACAAGAATCTCACTGACTTTTTGTCCTGGGCTGGCTTCTAACCACAGTTTTCAGATCTTGACCAGCTAGGGTCACAGGCACAAGCCACCAGTACCTGCTAAATTCTATACCTTTTTAACCCTGTGAGAGCGGAAAGGGACTTTTTCTTCCCAAAGCAACTTATTTTTGGATGTAAAAATCTCCTAAACAATTTCCATTGGGGCTCCTTTCCCCTCAGAGAAACAACCCATTCTCCCTTTAACTAATTAATTTAGGTCTATCTGGTTATATAATCCATTTATACCCCTTAATAGAGGCTTTGTCAAACCATGGATTTGAGGGGATTTGATTTTCTTGCACCCCTGCATTAGACTAAGACACGCAAAGCACGTAAGGCACTGTCATGAATCTTCACATGGAAAACTAGGACTCCACACAGTGTTCTACTCTTAGAAATAAGTTGCTGAGTGGGAAGGGATTGGACTGAGCTGTTGATGAATGTGAATCAGCTCACCCGTCTCCCCAGCACCTAGGATTAGGTGGCCGGAAGTCCTGCTGCTGGCACACTGGTGGAGCTGACATCAACAGCTGCAGTTTCAGTCATCCAGACCCTCAAGAATAATAATGAGAAGTGATCTGTTTTCTTCAAATGAATTCCATTACTTTCTCCAAGAGACATAGTTTGAGAGTCAAGGAGATTAGAAGCACAGAAGAATCCAGAAGGAAGTCTGAGTAAAGTAAAACTTCCTTCATTCATGTGCCAACATGTCAAATACACTACCTTGTTAATGTGCCCCTAACACTGCACTGAGGCCTGACCTAAACTATGTGCCCAGTTTCCCGTGGCCAGCCCATAAATACCCAAATGGACTTGTGCCCTGTATCTCAAGAAAATCATCCTGGGCATGTCACTATCACAGTGGTGGTGGGTGTCCTTCTGACATTTTCCTGTCCTCCCCTCTAAGAGCTGTTAGCATCAGGCCAAAAGCTGTAACAATATTAAGATGTTTTCTTCAACCTTGTCCCCAGAAAGATTCTCTGTTTCCAAAAGATTGTTCTCCTCTGAGCATTACATCATGAATTGATTCAGTTCTTGGAGGAAGACATTGGACACAATCTAATAGATGACCTCGTGGGGAGACATACTTACATGGTTAAGTAGTCCCACCAGAAAGCTGAGAAACTGCTTGTATATGGCTGCGCTGGCCACACTTGACCTTTCACCTTAGCCGAGTATGGAGCTTTGGTTCCGTAAAGGTTTATGTTTACATGGGGAATCAACTTTTCTCCTTTATTTCTTAAGGACTACAAGGCATCTTTGTGCTTGACGTGACTCAAAGTTGCTGTTTCGTGAGCTGGCTTCTGCCACCAGGCCCTGAGATGGGTTTAGAGGCACTCGCCACCACATGCTGTTCTTGCCATGGCTTCACCATGTGCAGAGGGAGAAGAAGGGGTCAGCTGGGGTGGCAAGGTTTGCTTGATATATTTAACTGTCCCCAAAAGATGTTTGGGCATCGTGCCCAACAGAAAAGAAGGCAACACTTGTCAAGCGTTTGGATGCAGATGGGGCCTTGTAAGCAATTGCCGTAGTGGAGAAGATCAAGTTTCCTCTTCCTTGGGAACTAGTGGTAGGATAAGGATGTTCATGATTAATGAAATAACTCCTATCCAATAAACAGTGCAATAGGAAATGTAGAAGCTCTTTTCCTTTCCAAGTTCACAAGTTGGAGTGGACAAGGGACATGTAGAATTGGCCGTGTCTCTCTGCTGGCCCCAGACCATAGTGATTTGGAATGCAGAATGGAAGGGAGAGAGAACGAACCAGAGGGACTGGAATAACAGAGAGCCTTTCATCACCAAATGCTCAGCTGGTGAGTGGAAGCTTGTTGATGTCCAACGCCTGCTTAACAGATCATAGGGCCATGAAGTGAGTTGGCTGACTGCATTGCAGGATGGATGAAAACTGGATGGGTGGGGTCATTTTTTTTTTCTGAGCATGTCAGCAAATCTCAATTATTGTCTTGTATCATAAATCTCCAGTGGGAAGATTAGCAGAGCCTTCTCAGTGCATGGCTCTGTATTCCTTTATCTTAATAAAATCGCTCAGTGGCTCCAGCCAGAGGACTCAGCCTAGAGGAGAGTTTCGCTCTGTTTCATTTTTTTCTTTTTTTTTGCCAGTCCTGGGGCTTGAACTCAGGATCTTGGTACTGTCCTTCAACACTTTTACACCTTTTGCTCATGGCTAGTGCTCTGCCACTTGAGCCACAGCACCACTTGTGATGTTTTCTGTGTTTGTGGTACTGAGGATCGAACCCAGGGCTTCATGCATGCTAAGCGAGCTCTCTACCACTCGGCTATACTCCTGGCCCTCAGCTCTGTTTCTGAGGTGAGTGCACCAGAGACCAGCTAAAACATCACTGTGGAGGACGCCGTGTGGCTGTGGGGCCCCTCTACTCCGCTGCAGCGTCCTGTGAAAGTCTAGTTGTTGTAAAATAAAATGTGTTAGCTGGTGCCCGTGGCTCACGCCTGAAATCCTAGCTACTCAGGAGGCAGAGATGGGAAGATTGAAGTTCAAAGCCACCCCGTGCAGGAAAGTGCTCGGGATTCCTATCTCCATTTAACCAGCAAAAAACTAGAAGTGGACCTGCGGCTCAAGTGAGAGAGCTGCACTTTGGAGGAAAACGTCAATGGAGAAGAAGAGGCCTCGAGTCACACCCCAGTGCTGGTACACACACACACACACGAGCTAAAGTGCTTAATACAGCTATAGCAAGCGTACCACACACAGCCACGTTCCTTGATGTGGCTGCCATGGAAATCAATTCCAGTAAGCACACCTTATCCACAGGTCCCCGGGCCCTCTTTTCCTGCCTAGAGACCAGGCCCGGTCTCCTGCCCACTGCGCTCTGCCCGCTGGATTCCACTTCTCTTGATGGAGTTGTTGGGGGTTATGGTGCCTTCTGGAATTAGGTTTAGCAGCTTTGGCTGGCCTCCCCCACAACACACACACATATCTCAGCGCCTGGCCTGGTCCACCTGCCGCCTGGCAGGGAGCTGAGATGGTCACTTGAGCCAAGGAGAGAGAAGGAGGGCCGGGGGCTCTGAGTCCAGAAGAGACCCGCCGAGCTGTGGCCAGCAGGGCCATTTCTGTCCGAGTGGTGACACTGGCGCAGATCCTGTCCCCAGAGCTTTGGGCAGCAGGTGCCAAAAGCAATGTTTGTTAAGGGACCGTTTATTAGCCGCGAGTGAGTGGAACATAATTTTCATTGGCATGCCTGCTTTGAGTGGAGAGGCTAAGGAGAGAGATGGGGTCCCCCCAGCTCCTGGCTCAGGCTCTGCTCCGGCTGCCAGCTCCTACAGGGATACCAGGAAGTATAAGGGAAGAAGGGGCTTTCCCTCCTAAAAGAGTGACCCACCGAATTTGGGGGAAACCACGCTTCTCCAAAAAGTTCTACAAAGCACACTTAGAAGTTCCTCACGCGCATGCCTGTGCGTGTGTGTGTGTGTGTGTGTGTGTGTGTGTGTGTGTGTGTGTACACATACTTTCATATGCCAGTATGTGGGCTGAAACCCAGGGCCTCATCATCCACTTGGAGATTTCACACAACCACTTTTTCACTCTACCACTTGAGCCATATCCCCCACTTCTGGCTTTTTTGGGGTGGTTAATTGGCGATAAGTGCCTCACAGACCTTTCTGCCCTAGGCTGGCTTTGAAGCCCAGTCCTCAGATCTCAGCCTCCTGAGTAACTAGGATTTCAGGTGGGAGCCACTGACATCTAACACTTTTTAAAATTTTTGTTCATTTATTTAAAAATGTTTTGGTCAGTCCTGGGGCTTGGACTCTGGGCCTAGGTGCTGTCCTTACCCTGAGCTTCTTTTGCTTAAGGCTAGTACTCTACCACTTGAGGCTCTGGCTTTTTCTTCATAGTTTATTAGAGATAAAAGTCTCACAGACTTTCCTGCCCAGGCTGGCTTTGAACCATGATCCTCAGACCTCAGCCTTCTGAGTAGCTAGGATTACAGGAATAAGCCACCAGTGCTGTGCTAGCTAACACTCATTATTTTGACACAGTTTTGTACTTAAGACTGTAGGGACAGTACAGAGAGCCTTTGTTATGATTCCTAAAAACATCAGCGTTTTATTATATTGATTTTTTCTAATTCATTGCATAAGTCTCTCTGTCTTTGCCTCTGACTTCCCCTTTTGCCCCCCCCCTTTCCCAGGGCTTTGCCAGTGCTCTGCCGCGTGAGCCACACCCCCAATTCCTTTTGCTTCTAGTTTATCATTCAGATGGGATCTCATCACTTTACCTAAGGCTTGTGTCAGACTTCTGTCTTCCTACTGCCACCTCACGAGGGACCAAGATTATAGATGTGGGACGCTGCACCAAGCCCCTAGCTCCTCTAATGCTTTTGCTTTTACTTTGTTTACAAGACTGAACTTTGCCTGGACCAGCCTCAAGCTCATGATCCTCCTTCTTCCACCTTCTGAGTCACCAGCTTAGACCTCCATCTCCATAGGTGTCTCTTTTTCCCCCATGAACCATTTAAATAAAGTTATAGGCAAAGAAGTTAACCCCTAAAATATTTCAGTGTATGCTTCCCCAAAATGTGGAATGACTTACTAAGGCTATTATTTGACTGGAGCCATGGATAGACATGATTTCCACAGATAATGCTATCACCAGCTTTTACAGGCAGGTACTTCATGCCAGGCCCAGTGCTATATGCTCTGGGAAAGCAGCTGTCAGCATTCTCTCAATAGCAGGCAAGTCTGTGAAGTAGATTCATCATAAACTCCATTTTGCAGACCAGGTCCATGAAGACTCAAATTTCCCCCAAAGACTTTCCTGGAGGGATTGAACTAGGATTTGAACCCATTTCTTAGGCATACGGTCCCCGTAGTCTTTCCAAAGGGATACCAGTACACGTGGTGCCTTTGCTGATGGTAAAGTGACCAGCATTTTCTGTTATGAAGAGGAGAAACTGCTAGGCACAGTGGCTCCTGCCTGTAATCCTAGCTACTCCGGAGGCTGGGGTCTGGAGGATTAAGATGCAAGGCCAGCGGGAGCAGAAAGCTCTTGAGTTCTTAACTAGTAAAATGTTGGGTGTGGTGGGAAGCATCACATTCCAGACCAGCCTGGGCAAAAAAAAGTGAGACAGAACCACAAAAGAAAGGGACATGGATCAAGTGGGACATGCTAGCAAGTGCAAGGCCCTGAGTTCACGCTCTAGTACCACTGAGGGAGAGGGAGAGTTCTTTCCTGATTCCAATGAATGCTTCCACATCACACTTCTCTAGCACAGGTTGGTAACTTGCTATAGACACACATTCTTCGATGTTCAGATGCCTCTAGTTGAATTTATTTGTGAATCGGAGGGTTCCTTTCCCACACACTGTTGAGGACAGTGTCTGGGGTTTAGGTTGTGAAACACCCCTTCCGAATCTGGAGCTGTCATCTCTTGGCAGGCCACAGGCCCTGCTCAGACAGTCCAGCAACCAGAGCTGTCAGTGCATCCTTTCACCTCCCAGTTACGCATAGCTGACAGAGCCCGTCCAGCCCTCTTCTGCCTAATACTCAGAGAAGAGCAAAAGGAACACGAGTTATGAGGATGATGCATC
This sequence comes from Megascapheus bottae, assembly GCF_031878675.1. Lineage (NCBI taxonomy): Eukaryota > Metazoa > Chordata > Mammalia > Rodentia > Geomyidae > Megascapheus > Megascapheus bottae. Next base: position 37,485,441 of record NC_143528.1, read on the forward strand.
CTTTAGGGAGTTTCAGCACTGGAGAATCCTGGCAGGATTCTTTCAGAGTGAGGATCAGTCCTACCTCAGTAAAACCTTGTGCTTGGATCAGCAATCCTGGCTATCAGCCGCATTAAAATCCAAGGGGAGATGCACATGAGGGCAGGGCCGTGTACCGGAGTCCAGAACTTCAAGCAGCTTGGGCTCCTCCAGTTTGCCATTGACCGGCCAAGTTGAAGAAAAACACCCGAGCTTGTCTGGCTGCAGAATCTGGAATCGGGGAAGCAGTCTGATATGGAGGTTTAGAGCTCAGGATCTAGGTTTAGACTGACTTGATTTGGAACCTAGCTCTAACACTTACCTGAGCGATCCAGGGTGACTTAATCTTACATTCATTACCTCATTCAAGTTTGGTTTGTGAGACTTACATAATGCAAGTAAAACACCTAGACTAAACCCCGACCCTTAAAAAGTGCTCATAAAATGATAGCTAGCCAGGCTAGCTACTCAGGAGGCTGAGGTTTGATGATTGTAGTTTGAAGCTCCCCTCAGGAAAGTCTGTGAGACTCTTATCTCTAATTAACCACAATGGAAACCAGAAAGGTGATGGTGTGGCTGAAGTGGTAGAGTGCTCAGGGACAGACCCCATTCCCTTGAGTTCAAGCCCTAGGACCAGCACAAATAAAATAAAATAAAATGACGGATAGTCCGAGTAACGAGAAACTCTATTGGGTGGGAGGAAACTAAGATTCTGCCCCTCCCCCCTACTCTTTTCTTGGCTCTTTTCTTTTCCCTCCTCCCTGTCTGGTTGTTTTTGGTTGTTTTTTTTTTTCTCCAGTGCTTCTTCCCACACCCTCCTCATTCCATCTGCCCCAACTGTCCCATTCTGGCTGATAATTATTACAGAACATTCAGTTCTTGGCATTCTCTGTCGAAGAAATCAATGATGTTGAGGACCCTGAAGAGAATTCCTGATTTCATAAAGGCTTAATAAAAGTCAACAATCAAACGAAAGCTTTTCCGCCCTGCATCATTACATTCTCTTGTTCCTGAACATCTGGGGAGAAGGAGGACGGCTCTGGCCTCCCCTCATCAGAACATGGCTGCTTGAGATGTGGCTAGGTCCATGTTTATGCCTCATTAGGAACACAAGCCATTACTCCAGGATTTTCTTTCTGGAGCTGCCACTTAACCATGTGGGTGAATTATTTCCCAACTTTGAACTTCGGTTTTCCGATTGGAACAAGTCAGACGAGACTTGCTATAATTGATGAAGGTTGATGACAGTACCACTCCGGCTGAATGCTTCCTCATAAACTCTCATGTCGTTTCCTGGGAATCTGTCTCAGCTTCACGGTGACTCCTCAAGCGTGGAGATGGCGTGGCACTTTACAGGAGGAAGGGCTTAAGATTGGGGGGAGGGGCAGAGGCCTCGCCTCTGTTACCTGCAGGTACCACTGCTCTTCCATGTATCGCTGGCTCTTGAATCCTTCCAGAATAAATGGGTTAGGGGCCCATCAAGACACAGGAGGATTGTGAGGACTGTTTATGGTCTAGATAGCAGTGGGAAGCTGGCTTCCCTCCATGCCCTGTTCCACAAGTGTTTGTTGCCATCTGTTCTTATAAACAACTAAGTTAAGATTGGATTTTATGAGGAATTGCATCGAAACATCTTTGTATAAATACTTCATGCTAATACAAACATAAGTCAGCAGGTTAAGGAAATAAGAAAAATAATGACTGAAGGAACATAACATAGACACAGAATTAAATTTCAGTCCAGTGCACTCCTGGAATCCCAGCTATGCAGGAAGTGGAGGTAGGAGGCTCATGGTCCTCAGGCCAAGCCCCCAGAACGCAAGGGTAGTTGCCTGAATACAACTGAAGAGCAGGACGGCACCCATGACTCACACCTGTAATCCTAGCTAGCTACTCAGGAGGCTGAGATCTGAGAACCACAGTATGAAGACAGCCCAGGCAGGAAAGCCCATGCAACTCTTACTCTTATCTCTCGCAGTTAACCACCAGAAAACTGGAAGTGGTGCCATGGCTCCAAAGAATTCAGGGACATACCCTAGGCCTTGAGTTCAAGCCCCAGGGCCAACAAACCACCCCCGCCCCAAACCAAAAACCCAAATCCTGAAAAAGAAGTGTGTGTGCGTAACTCAACTGCAAGATATAAAACGGATTTCATTTCCAAAGCACTAATATTAAATACAAAAATATGCTGTCTGAGCTAGAAAAGGCTTTGAGTGACTTTATAGAATATATTTATGTTTAGACTCTTGAGTTGCCTTAGGAAAATTTATGTGATAAGAATAAATATTAAAATTAAGCCAGAAATGAAAATTAATGCTCTCAATGGGATTAATTTTGTCAGGTTTTCTTTACCTGATTCTTCCTAAATTTGCATAGATAATTTAACAATTACCTTCTAGTTATGGAAGCAAGAGGAGAGATAATGGTAAATACATAAATGCAAAATGAGTTGTGTTAGTCCAAATTCCCCGGAGAAACAAAGCCAACAGAAGGTGTGTGTGTGTGTGTGAGCGTGTGAGTGTGTGTGTGCATGTGTGTGTGTGTGCATGTGCATGTGCCCATGCTCACATGAAGATATTTCTAACAAGAAAGAGTTATGCAGTCACATTGGGTCAGAGACCCACAAGAAACCAGTAGGAGCCCAGCGACAGCAGGAGACTGAAGTCTCAGCTTGAAGATATCAGGAGACATATCCTCTTCCCTTTTTCTTTTTTAACTATTCAGGCCATCTTTTTTTCACTATTCAGATTCACCTAGAGGAGGATGGACAATCTGTTTTATTCCATCTACCTATTCTTATCCACAGAACATCTAGAACAACAGTTAATGGAGTATCTAGGCATTCAAGGCCCAAGGAAGTTGACACACAAAATGACTCCTCATTCTAGGGCTATCGAGTGTTTGAGAAATGCGAGGGGGAAAAAAAAGCTTCAAAATGTGCCACCCCAAGATAACCATGATTAGTTTCAGCTCTACTTTGTTTGTTAGTTTGTTTATTGCCACTTCTGCGCTTTATAACTCTGGCCCTCAATGCTGTCCCTGAGCTCCTTTTGCTCAAGGTTAGTTAGTACTCTACCACTTGCATCACAGCTCCACCTCTGGCTTTTTCTGAGTAGTTTATTGGAGAGAAGAGTATCACAGCCAGTATTTCAGATGTGAGCCACCAACTTCTGGCTGTTCTAGTTTCCCTCTTCCTCCTCCCCCTCCTCCTCCTCTTCTTCTTCTTCTTCTTCCTTCTTCTTCTGGACATAAGGCTTAAACTCGGCCTGGGCCCTGTCCTTGTGCTCTTCAGCTCAAGGTTACCACTCTACCCTTAGGCCTGGACGATGTCCCTGAGTTCTTCAGTACAAGGCTACTGCTCCACCCGTAAACCAAGCCCCACTTCCCATTTCCCAGGGTTAATTGGAGATAAGAGTCTCAGGTCCTTTTGTGCCGGGCTGGCTTTGAACCTTGATCCTCAGATCTCAGCCTCCTGAGTAGCTAGGATTACAGGTATGAGCCACTGTGCCTGCACCACCCTCATTTTTTTTTTTTTTTGCCAGTCCTGGGCTTGAGCTCAGGACTTGAGCACTGTCGTTGGGCTTTTTCCTCAAGGCTAGAGCTCTACCACTTGAGCCTCAGCACCACTTCCGGCTTTTTCTAAGTATGTGGTACCAAGGAATCGATCCCGGGTCTTTGTGCATGCTAGGCAAGCACTCTACCACTAGGCCAAACTCCTGGCCCTACCACCCTCATTTTTTTTTTCCAGTCCTGGGCCTTGAATTCAGGGCCTGAGCATTGTTCTTGCGCATTTTCCTCAAGGCTAGAGCTCTACCACTTGAGCCACAGCACCACTTCCAGTTTTTTTTTAATGTATGTGGTACCGAGGAATCGAACCCTGGTCTCCATGCATGCTAGTCAAGCACTCTACCACTAGGCCAGACTCCCAGCCCACCACCCTCCTTTTTTAATGTATTGAAGATCAATATTTTAATCACCCATTCCATTTGACTAGAGATTCTTGTTCCTTTCCTTATTAAGAAAGTCATGAGGATTTCTATTATTTCTCTTAGAAAACAATTAGTAGAATGCCTGCTCTGCATATAGGAAAAGGCTTTTTATTGCAGCCAAATAAAAGACAGGTGGCCCATGATTCTGTGTCTCTCCCCAAAGGAGACACAAATCTTTTTCCTTCCATTTTATGAACTGTGACAACAAAGGGTGTGGGAAGGGCGTGGTGGAGGTCTTAACCAATTTCCAGAAGGTAACAGGGGATTCCAAGAGATGGGAGCACTTACTTTCCTGACGTGATTGCTACGCTTTGTATATGGATTAAATTATCAGAACGTATGCCATCGAGGTACATAGGCATTTAATAAATTTAACCAAAAGCTGATGGGAGAAACAGGAACTCAGGGCCCAGCTTCTGGCTGCTCCCTGACCGGCACTGAAGGCGTTACTAGCCCATCCCAGCTTCCCAGGGCTGGAGGTGTGAACTGCTGAACCCCCAAAAGTGAAGGGCCAGCGAAGGGAGCGATGGCTGGTTCAGCATTTTAAACCCTTTAGCCAGTGTCCTTTATCACGGATGGATTTATTGGATAGTTACCTAGCGGGCAGGAGGACTTGAAACCTGCCATAAGCACTTCCTGTGATTTCAGTGCTCTAGTATTGGCGGTCAGAACAGGGGTGTAATTCATATCTGCAGGTGCTTATTACGCCACTATCAAGGACTACAATAACATCATGCCTGTGGAATCCACAGCTCCCCCGGGGCCCATTTGTATCCCGATATGCCCACGTCCTTCCTATGCGTGTTTTCCTTTCTGAGGAGCTCTCATTTCCTTCAATAGGCTATGTTTTATTTCATCCCTTTTCCTGCCTTTAGTCATATTAATGTCACTGCACTGCGTGGTTAGAGCTGGAAGTAACTCGCACAGCAGCCACGTACAAATGAGCTGGAAAGCAGCGCCTGGGATGCATGACCCAGGAAAATGGGCAGGGGCATTTCTTGCGTGGAGACCTGTCAGAAGGGAACAGAGTGAGGGCAGCATGGAGAGAGTAAACGTGCTGGCTGCTCACCAGTGCCAGTCGTGGGCAGCCAGGAAGAAGGCAGGGTTTGGGATGTGTCATTTCCAGCTAGGAAGTTGGTAAACAGACACAGGTTTGGGCAACCTTTGTCCTCCTTCCTGCTCCTTATTCCCTGCTCTGCTCCTCCTCCCTCTTCTTCTCCCTTTTCTCTCTCCCCTTCCTCCTTCTCCGTTTTCTCTCTTTTTTTCTCTCACTGGCTCATGCACTCATTTATCTCATAGAAGTATATGTTCTCCAGGCAGTGTTCTTTGGTAGAAGGAAAATCTGTGGTGGGCCTCAGGGAATATTATTTGGTTTTGTTTCCTGTGCTTTCTCTCTCCAATTCCC